>NC_091187.1:31042953-31135453 GCF_040958095.1 Procambarus clarkii
CACATCCTGAGAAGGAGCAGCAACGACACGAGTACCGAGACTGGTGGTGTTGAAGGTAACAGAGGCATCTATGGAATCAACAAGATGTCTATGGAGGGAGAAATCGTCAGGAAGGGTAGAATCAAGAGGGAGGAGAACAAAGTATTTGGCCCACGAAGCGGGACCAAACAAGGCTTGATATGCATGAGAATGGGAAGGAATCTAGCGAGTCCGGCCGTGTCGAGGACGGCGTTGAGAACCCCCAGAGAGAAGAGAGGACGAGAGGAAGGTGTTAAAAGGCACAGTAGACATAACAAGAGACCGAGCCGTGCCATGGGACGAGGTAGTCACCACTGTGGGTCGAGCCCCAAGCCCCTTCACAGAAGAGGGAGGGGAGCCGAGAGAAGTAGTCAAAGAGGCCAAAATAGGAGCAAGGTCGATTCCCAGCAGTGGAGGCTAAAGAGCTCAGTCTTCCAATACAGACCGACTCAGGGGCTTGGTCGCCCACCCCATGAGCCTGACAAGGTAAATGAACAGAATTAGACAGGTACGAAAATAAAATATTCATTCACGATGTGCCCCCATACCTACCATGGAGCCACAATTAGAGGCAGGACACCCAACAAAGCCATCGCCGATCATGCCGGGGTCCCCTAGGAGTGCGTCTTGAATATACGCCCCACAAATGCCACCTTAAGAACCGTCAGTCCGTAGAAATCAGGTTCAGTGACGAAAGAAGGATTGACAATAAAAGGTTCCTTTTGCTCTCAACGTTGGGTACTACAGTTCTTCGGGTGCAGGAGTATGCCTCCAAGCACCCGGGCGTCAAAATAGAATTAGACCAAAAGAATAACCAAAACAAGCAAAAGGTCGGTAGGAAACGAGAAACACATAAGAGAAGAGGGAGGGGGGGAAAGGAAACATAAGGAAAAGGAAAAGCGATTCAGCACAATTAGTGAAGACATCAGCAGCACCACAAGGCCATAAATGACAGGACTGTCCACGGAGCATCACACTCCAGCAGCCGTCCACAAGCCCCCTCACGGCGCCATCGGGCGTATGGGGAGGGGGACGAGGAGAGGAAGAGCGCAGTATCTGAACATAAAACATTAGTTTAAAGCAAGAGACTGCGAACTTTGCGCCTCGGGAAAAGAAACGTTCACGGTGCTTTAAATTAAGAACGGCTGCCTCAAGCTTGTAATGTATACACATGCACAGGAGAAGGCTGGGTGGTCCTCACCGAAATTGAGGCAGCAAGCCTCAGAGCCTTGGGAGAAGTGCACTCCAACTTAGTGACGTTCGCCCCCATAAGAGAGAAAGAAAGGGACAGAGAAAGAACATTAGCATCAGAGGACACCATGCCTATACCTCCAGCACTTCATACAGAGCCGAGGAGAGGCAATGTACTCCTGGACGAAGCACCTGGCATCAGCAAGAATGATGGGGAGGAACGGTCCTACCATCAAAGGAAATCTTTACAACCCGAAGGGGCTGACGACGACGACCACGAGGGGGACGAGTAAACGTGTCCACCTGGAGGACAGAATGGCCCTGGGCTTCGAGAACATGCCGAATATCTTTGTTGCAGGCCTGTAGATTCCTAACACCGGTTGCAACACGGGGGTGGGAGGAGAACAGTGCCAACACTGGCATTCAACCGAGCGTTCTTGGAGACCCAAACATGGTTCTCGCCAAGCAGGATAAGGCGACCAAGTGGGTGGCTGCATCCCGAGAAGGACCAGCAACGACACGTTTACCGAGACAGGTGGGGTTGAAAGTAACGGGCATTTACAGAATCGACAAGGTGCCTATAGATTGAGAAATCGTCAGGTGGGGAGGAATCTAGAGGGAGATCAAAGTATTTGGCCCATGAAACGGGGCCAAACAAGGCTTGATTCGCATCAGTACGAGACGGGATCTTGAGAGTTCGGCCTTTGCGTGGACGGCGTTGAGAACTACCAGAGAGAAGGAGGGGGAGGGGGGGGTGTTAAAAGGCGTAGTAGTCACAATGAGAAACCGAGCCGTGCCAGGGGACGATGTGGTCATAGCTCTGGGGGTGTGGCTCGACCCAACCAGTTTGGATGGAGGTAGTCAATGGAGGAGCAAAGTCTGGGCCCAATGTAGTCGAGGCTACAGAGTCTTCGAATACAGTCCGACTCGGGTGCTTGGTTGCCCACTCCATGAGCTTGAGTAGTCATTAGAGTCATTCAGCAATATTGAAACTAGAGGTAATATTTTCTTTCACGAATGTGACCCCCCCCCCCACCCGACCCCACACACCTACCACAATTAGAGGATAGGACACCCGACATGTTGCTGGTCTTGCCAGGGCCCTCAGGGGCGAGTCTTGCGCATACGCCCCACAAACACCAGCTTAAGAACCATCATTCCATCGAGTTCAGTGACGAAAGGAGGATTGACAATAAAATGGTCCCCTCGCTCGAGACTTTCAGTACTACGGGTTTGAGTATTTATGCCCGGGTGTTTGGGGGAGGCAAACAAAAGAAGTCCAAAAGAATAATCAAGACTGGCAAAAGGTCAGCATGAAATGACAATTGGAAAGGAGAAGAGAGGGGGGAAGGGAGGGGGGGGGGGGAGAAGAGAGAGGTTAAGAAAAAAAACTAAGCAAAGGAAAGGATTTCTGGCAAAATTGGTGAAGACAGCAGCAGACACACAAGGCCTGTGAAGGACAGGACTGACCCATGGAGCATCACTGTAGCAGCCAGCTACCAAGCCCTCACGACGACAACGAGTCAGAAAGTGATGGGATTCAGAGAAAGAAAACAGACCGAGTTTTAGCATTTTTATATTACTACATACAATATATTACACAAATTCATACTCTACAGAAAGTTAATCAATAAGGTTAAAAGTTTATATACATTTCTTAATATTACAATAATGAGAACAATTGATGGGGAACAACTAATGAGGGTTGAAGCGAGGAGCCTCACAAATGACACGCCTCAGATGGAAACAGGAGGAGTCGTGCCAAGTGACACCATCGTTATACTGGTTGTTTAACACCGCCAGACAGTCTTCGTTGCCTTCATCGTTGTCTGGCTGTGGCAGTCCTCGCCTGGGGAAGACAAGTGGTACTCAATGCCATGATCATTACCAGTCAACACCAATGGTGTTGTTTACGGTCAACAAACAAATTCTCACCTGCCGGTGCTAGACCAGTTAGAGTAGGGAGAGGAAGTGCCAGATAACCACGATCAAGATCTCGAGTTACGCTTGTTGCCGCTCGTCCAAATGTCGCTGATGTAGTCTGAAATATACCATTTTATTACGTCCAAGTTTGTAACTCAAGGCCAAGTTAAACACCAAGACCAGCTTGTCAACTTACGTGCAATCAGGAACCTGGAAATTAACTCTTGCTTCCTGTTACTTTCAATACTGACGGCCTGGAAGCCGTTGCCAAGGCCAGGGTCCAGATTCACGAAAGCACTTACGCAAGTACTTACGAACGTGTACATCTTTCCTCAATCTTTGAGGGCTTTGGTTACATTTATTAAACAGTTTACAAGCATGAAAACTTCCCAATCAACTGTTGTTATTGTTATAAACAGCCTCCTGGTGCTTCGGAGCTCATTAACTGTTTAATAATTGTAAACAAAGCCGCCAAAGATTGAGAAAAGATGTACAGGTTCGTAAGTGCTTTCGTGAATCTGGCCCCAGAGCAGTAATAGGTTGCTTGCTCCCAGGTGTAGAGTCTACCAGAGTCGTGACACCATGAGAAGTGATACGCTCTGCCGTCCTCTACCTCGTCAACCTGACAAGTTAGGATGACATTAGGTGAAAGCTCATTTTGATTACCAATTAACTTTAAAAACTGCCATATGGAAGGAAAATATCTCATCTTACCAGGGGTTTAGCAGCATGGTTGCAAAGAGAAGAAATTGGAGGGAAGGTAAAGGGAGGCAATAGTGGAGATACTTGTTGAGGCCGAGGAATGAAGACCCGAGGCTGGCTTGGTAGTTGTGGCTGAACAAACACAGGTTGTTGGGCTGGTAGTTGTGGGAAGAGTTGGAGGGGTTGAGGAGCTTGGGTGGGGCCGGCTCCAGATACCAAGAGGTTTCCAGTCGAGGTAACAAATGACCTGTCAACAGTGACTCCCAAGATGGCGGGAGCAGCGTCGTTCCTAATGAAGTACTGGGCCCAGGATGGCATCACTGCTGCCATCATCACCAGAAAAATTATAGCAGTCATCTGTAATGAGTAGTATATATTAAAAAATATGAATGCAAGTCACTGCAATTTACGGTGTGAAGTGGAAGTTTAGTGGGACCGAGAAGTTTAATATTGACAACTATCTAAGTTGCAAATAATAAAAAAATTGTCTAATATGGAAGTCAGACTAATTTTGTAAGAGAAGCAATGTATATGCTACTGTCAAGTCTTAGAATATTTAACTCTTCTAAAATATACCTATTAAGTTTAGTTTGACAATTAAAAATGTATTGCTAGACAACCTATCCAATGTTTAAAGTAATTACTTTCACCGTTTACGTTAACAGTTAAAAAGAGTCGGCAATTCCAGCAAGAACGTCATTGATTGGTTTAGCACTATTGCCAGTACAATAATCAATGTTACACACCTGGTCTCCGGTCTGGGAAACTACAAGAGCATGTTTAAGGCAGACTAAACACCTCCAGTGAGGTACTAATCCCACCGGCACGACCACCAGAAAATTTATGTATAAAAAGTTAATGCAAGTTATTCCCCCCCCCCCCCCCAAAGCCTTTTATTTAGAGGCGCTGTCTCATGTTAAGCCTTGGCTACCATAGGAGAGGCCTGGTTCTCTATTTGGATACCTGCTTGCCCTGACAAGTTTTTGTCCATGAGGATTAGTGTCCTATTGGTTCAACACTATTTGCATGAACTTTCTTTGGAGGGCAAACCAGCCGATCTTTCCTAACATACCACTTCCAAGAATATGAGGTGTTCGCCTAGCTCTGGGCGGAGGTGGACGTGTCGCCTGTGAGCTCCTGGTTTGCTGGTCCGTGGTAGTTTGTGTGTGTGAGCGGACCTTTAGGGCCGTGGCGGCTGGAGGGATGGCGGCCCCCCTCCCCTGTGAAGCAGCGGGATACCATTGGCCTAGAATTTACTGGCCCGGCGTCTTACCCGGCAGTTGAGGTGGTGATGATTGACATGTTGCGGGTGGATGTGGCATCTGTGTGCGGCGTTCAACTTGTATCCGAGCGTCGAGCTGTTGTGAAATTCTGCTCTACGGCTGTGTATCATCACTTTGTGGAACGCTATGACGGGAGGACATTTACTCTGCCTGAGGGTGGTGGTTCGGTGATAGTGTCGGACAGGTGCAGCGAGACTACCTATGTAGTAGTGCATGGTGCTCCCTTTGAGTTCCCTGACTCTCTTCTCCAGCGTCATTTTACCCGGTATGGGCGGGTCTTGAGTGTCCGAATGAATGCAGTCTCCTCCGGGCGGTGGATGGGTATCCCGAATGGGACCCGCACTGTGGCGCTGCACTTGAAGGACTCCATCCCTTCATCTCTCCAGCTTCTGGGCTTCATGGTACGCGTGTTTTATGGGGATCAGCCCCGGACGCGTTTCCGGTGCTGACTCTCGGGCCATCAGGCTGCGGGATGTGATGCGAGCCGGGTCGGACTTGTGTACATCTTCAGGGAGGAGGACTTTCCCCCGTTGGCAGTCCTGGACCTGTCGGAAGGTGCTGCTGTGGAACATGTTACTTCCCAGTCCTTTGGTGCCCCGTTGCCGGTCTCTGATACCAGCCTCGATGTGGCTGTGGGTGTCGGAGTGGAAGGAAGTGCATCCCCGGCTCCTGCAACTCGGCCTCCCCTGCCTGCCTCGTCTCCTGTCGAGTCTCCAGTTGTGTCTCCTGTGGTGTGTGGTCTCGTAACTCCGGACGTCGAAGCTGCGCCTCGGCCTGTACTGTCTCTGGCGGCTGTGTCTTCGACCCGTGTCGACGTGCACACTGTGATGTCTCCTGCGGTGTGTGGTCCTGTTCCCCGGGTTGTTGAGGCTGCAATGTTGAGTGATCGTGCGCTGCAGGGAGTTGCACGATCATCCAACGGTTCTGCTACGGTGCTTCCTAGCGGAGGTGATAGTTCCGACGATCTGCGACCTGTGTCCAAGCGTTCGCAGCACGTTTTGAGTCTGTCTCCGCCTCGTAATGCGGCTTGGGCCGACGTTGGGGAATTTGAGGACTCCGAGAGTTCGTCTTCTGGGGATGGTGATGTGTGCGACGCTGTTAAAGTGCCTGCGGCTCCTGTGGGTCGTGTTGCAGCAGTGATGGGTCCTGTGGTGGGATTGTCGCCTGGCCCTGGTCTGGCGTATTCTCCGGCTGCCTCCGCGTCACCGGTTGCTGGTTCCCCGGGTTGGGAGGTTGTGGCACCGGCCGAGGTTGCGAGAGAGGGGCTTGGTGCCGGTTCTTACAAGTGCTTCTGTTCCGGCGGCCTCCGTGCCTCTGGCGTCCATGTGTGTGCCTTCCACGCCTTTGCCCTCTGCTCAGTCGTCCTTTGTTACTCCGTCCCCTGTGGTGTCGGCCCCTGCACCATCGCCCTCTGTGATTGCGTCCCCTGCGACTCCGTCTGCTATGTTGCGGGCCTGTGTTTCGGCCGACTCCTGTGCTGCAGTCCCGTGTGGTTCCACCGTCTGTATCAAAGCCCTCTGTGCGGCCCTCTTCCCGTGCCTACCGCCTCCGTGGTGGAGGGCGCCGAGCTGGATGTTCCTGACTTCATGCATCGACCGCGAGGGTCACGTAGTCACGTTAACGCGCCTATGGAGTTGTGGGCACAGTGGGATGCCTACAGGAAGAAGTACCCACGTCATTTCTATCCGGATAAATATGAAGATGATTGACTGTGTGTGTGGTTCTTGCTTTGTGTTGCTTTAGTTCTTTCGTTGTTTTGTTGAGCTATGTGATACGGGTTCCTTTTTTTTTCCTGTTTTCTTACCTAGCTGGGTTATAATGCTCTAGTGTTTTTTCTTTTTTGCCTGTATTTCATTGTTACCTATGTGTAAGATTCCATTTTTGTTTATGCTTATTTAAGATTTGTTCTATTATCTGTGTCCTATTTACTGTGTTCTACGTTCCAATGTTGGTTTGTGTTATAACGATTCTTTATTTCTTATTTTTTATTTTGATATTTTACTATGTAATGCAAATGTGTTCTGTTTCCTTTGATCTATGAACTGTGGTGTGTATTGCTTTGTTGTATTCCCTTGTTATTTTCATGCATTTTATTTACTATGTTGTATTTCTAGTGTTATATTACCATGATCTGTTATTGTGTTCTCGATTCTGTGGTGTGTTGTCTGCTGTTGTGTGGTGTTGCGCATGGTGCGTGTGTTTTGTGTTTGTGTTAGTTTGTGTTATTGTGTATGTGTATTCCTTGTTTATATTTTACGATATGAGTGGAAGACTTGCGCTCCCAAGACAGACACTCACAATATATTTATCACTAATGTAAAAGTAAGTAATTATCAATAGAAGGCACCAAACCGGGAAGGCTATGTAGCACCATCAAATGTGCAGGATAACCAGAGGGCGCTAAATATCACCAAGGATGCCAATACGAGAACAAAAATGCATAAGGTGAACGATATCAAAAGTATCCGAGTCGCCAAACATTCTATCGAGGGAAAAGCGACCGCGGGAGACGGTCCGAAAACAACATACATGCTCGTCCTAGAAGTCAGGACATTCAACAAGGATATGTATGACCGTAAGAGGACAATGCAATTTGGACAATAAGGAGCAGGGCGGCACTCCATTAAGTGACCGTGAGTTAAACGGGTATGGCCAATACGTAATCTAGCCAGAGCCGTTTCCCACCACCGGTTAAGGTGGGCAGGAGGAAGGCCACTGGGACACACGACTCTTAAGAGGATGCAGTTTGTTACGAATAACAGAAGACCAACAACTCTGTCATCGGGGCAAGGATGCAGGCATGAATAACTGGTAAAAGTCGGAATAAGGAACACCTTTATGAGAAATTGGACAAGTGCGGATAGCATCCTTAGCAGCAGCATCTGCATACTCATTTAAAGAGACACCAACATGGTTGGGAACCCAGCAAAACGCAACCGACATAAATTTACTGGAGATAAAAAACAGCCAATGGTGAATCTCGATGACCACAGGGTGGACCGGATGTAAGAACCCCAAGGACATGAGGGCACTACGAGAGTCAACTACTACCACAAAGGAGGATTGCCCCCGTGAAAACAGGAGACGAAGAGCATAGAGAATAGCATAGAGTTCTGCTGTGAAGATGCTAGCCTCCGGAGGAAGGCAACACATATAAGTGTGGTCAGGAAAAACAACAGAGTAGCCCACACCGTCAGCATACTTTGACCCATCGGTGAAGATGGGAACGGAGTGGGAGTGATAAGAAAAGTGCTCAAGGAAGAGGCGTTTTCAGAACTGTAGGAGGGGTAAAAGCTTTAGTGATGCGGGTCAGAGAAGTACAAAATTTGGGAAGGGGGACCCCTCCACGAGGGCAAGGAGGGGAAACATTAGGGGAAAGGAGGGGAAACATTAGGGGAAACAGGAGGGGAAAACATTACGAGGAGAAACATTAGTAATACGAACCGAAAAGAATCTTGTAAGCGAGACAAACGGACAGAAACTGGAAGGTAGAGAAGAGGAACAGGAACTACAGGAGGGGTAAAAGTCAAAGCACGATAGAGGCGAGAGTGAGGATGCTGTAAGGATCGCGCAAGATAGCGAAGACTGTAGCGATCACGGCGATCCTGGAGAGACAGAAAGCCAGTGTCAGCATACAAGCTGAGGGTAGAAGTTGAACGAAAAGCACCAGAGCTGAAGCGCAACCCAGTATGGTGGAAAGGATGAAGACGACGAAGAGTAGAAGGAGAAGCAGAAGAATATGCAGGGCAACCATAATCGAGCTTAGACAGGACGAGAGAGAAATGCAAATAGAGGAGCGTGCGCCTATCTACTCCCAAGAAGTATGGGACAAAACCTTCAGTAGGTTAAAGGCCTTAGAGCATTCAACACGGAGGTAAGAGACATGGGGCGACCAAGACAAACGAGTGTCAAAGAATAACCCCAAAAGCTTCGTGGAATCTTTGTACTCAAGGGGATGACCATAAAGTGACAAAGAGGGACGAAGAACGACCCGCTTCCGAGTAAAGGTTATGGCACAAGTCTTAGTAGTAGAGAACTTGAAACCATGATTGGTGGCCCAAGATGACATGGCATCAATCGCAAGTTGAAGCCGCCGTTGAAGGAGAGGCGAATCATCACCTAGACAGCAAAGAGTAAGATCGTTATCATAAAGAGCGGAGAAGATGCCAGAAGGAAGGGAGGAAAGGAGACCATTGAGGGCCACCAGAAAAAGTGTAGTACTCAGAACACTACCTTGGGGCACACCTTCATACTGCCGAAAAGAGGCAGAGAGAGTGGGATCAAGCCTGACTCGAAAGGTGCGACGAAAGGGAAAGCTTTGAAGGAAGAGGGAGATTACCACGAAGGCCAAAAGAACGAAGTTGGGACAGAATATGGTATCTCCAAGTCGTGTCATAAGCCTTTTCCAGGTCAAAAAGGACAGCAACAACGGAGGTCTTCGCAGTAAAAGCAGTACGAATATTGACCTCCAAGTTCACCAGGACATCAGTCGTGCTGCGGCACTTGCGAAAACCAAAATTGAGAAGGAGGAGAGGTGGTGATGGTGTTCCAAGAACCACATCAGACGGACATTTACCATACGCTCAAACAGCTTGAAAACACAACTCGTGAGAGCAATAGGGCGGAAGTCCTTAGGGGATGTACCGAGAGACCCTGGTTTCAGAATAGGGAGTACAAGGCAACGAGCCTGTCCTCAGGGACGGACGACGACTCCCAGACCTGGTTATACAGATTCAGTAAATTACTGAAACGTGCACGGAGGGAGATGGCGAAAAGCATCTCATAATGAACGTCATCCGAGCCCGCTGCTGTAGATCCGCAGAGGGCCTGGGCAGACTGAGTTCAGAAAGAGAGAAAGGATCGTTATAAGGAATGCGGAGATGAGTGTGGAAATCTAAAGGATAAGATTCAAGAATAGGCTTACGATGTAGGGAAGGATTGAGGAAGATGAGAACCAGAGCTAACAGAAGAAAAGTGGGAACCCAGTTCGGCCGCGACCTTCACTGGCTCCGCCTCAAAGAGTCCCACGGAGGTGGAGAACCGGCGAGACATCTGGAACAAACTTCCTTGCGGATCTTCAAGATCTGCGGTAGAGGAGTATCGGACGTAATGGTGGAAACATAAAATGTCCAACTCTCACGTTTAGCAGAACGGATGGTCCTATGGGCCATCACACTTGCCTTCCGAAACAGACTAATAGGAATCAGCCGTCTGCCGGCGGTGGTGTATTTTCCAGGATGCACGCTTACAGCGGACAGCCCGAGCACAGTCCGCATTCCACCAGGGAACACACTTCCGTATGCCCCGGGAGGAAGAGCGAGGGATAGAGCTGAGGGCAGCGTTGAAGACAGTGTTATAAAAAAGGAGGAGGGCGCAAGGAAGAGGCAGAGAGGAGAGGTCAGAGAGAGTAAGACGGAGGGTGAATAGGCACCAGTCAGCCTTGGCAAACTGCCACCTAGGGAAAGAAAGGGCAGAGTGGAAAGAGAAAAAGGAAACGAGGATGGGGAAATGATCACTGTTATGGAGGTCATCAAGAACCTGCATGTGAAATCTAAGTAAAGGGGTCCATGCCTTTTTTGGCCGAAAAAATTTGACCAAACACGAATTTTTCTGGAAAATTTCTAAAAATACTACAACGTTCTGGCAACACCGTGGTGCAAACCGTTTAATGCTATGATAATAAATAACGTAATTAGAGTAAATTTTCCAGCCGCAATTGTCCCAAATCTGGTCCTCGCGGCTCAGGTGCGCCGTAGGGTGATGTGCCATACGTTGTAAGCGTCTAGTATTTCGTAATAGAGTGGAAAATATCTTGTTATGCATATACAAATTATAAACTCACTCATTGGCAACAGTCTTGTGTGAGAGGGAGGGACGATAAGCCGATTACTGACGCAGTCACCCCTCTGTGTCTGTGCAGGCGGTCGTATACCTGACGCGCTCTCACAGATCGTATTTTGTTGTATATTCTGCACAATGGTTATAGTATCGGACAAGAAGAAAGCTCTAAAGGCAAGAGCTCTACGCGTTAGCCAAGTAAAGAAGGAGCGTAAAGCCGCACTGAGGCAAAACAGAGTTCTCTTGAGTGAAGAGAGAGGAGGGCTCGCTGCAGGAGTGTGTCGCAGCCTCCCGCCCCACAACACACTCTACATCGCCTCACTCCCTCACACTTCCAGGCACCCACTCCTCCTGTGGCACCCGCCACACC
Organism: Procambarus clarkii; assembly: GCF_040958095.1. NCBI lineage: Eukaryota > Metazoa > Arthropoda > Malacostraca > Decapoda > Cambaridae > Procambarus > Procambarus clarkii. The sequence goes on from NC_091187.1 coordinate 31,054,279, forward strand.
TCCTGCGGCACCTGCCACTCAAGATCTTAGACCTGCAACTCCAGACGTTCTCCCTCTTGATGTTGCAAGATATTGCATATTTCAGACCAATTATATTAGGTTAGTATGTTTTATTTTTTATATCTTAATATTACAACATAAATAATTGTAAATATAAAGCTGCTGTCCTTTTTTTTATTTTTTATTTTTTTTAATATATTTCTTTTTATTTTTTTTTTTTTTTTATCCGGCGATCTTCATGGAACTTCCACACCTTACTGATGGAATGCCAATCTACAAGGTGGTAATTTTCATTGAAATTGGTCGTTCATCAACCTCAGCCACAGGTGGCTGAACTTTGACCTTGATTTTCTACAGGTAAGTAATTTGGAACTATATGGTGATATAACTATTTTATTTATTATTAAATTTACATGAAACTTGCACATTATATGTAGAGTCTATGCCTCTAAAAACTCGAGTGTTATATTTCCCCTAAGATCATTTATTGATTTTATAAATATTTGTAAAACATCATTTTGTTGCATAATTTTTTGGGTGAACTTTGAAAATTTGTATTATTGCACTAAATACATTTGGGATAGTAATGACACAAGACAACCTTAATTATATAGTAATGTGATAGCTGAGTATCATAGAAATGATTTTCAGTTGATATTTGTATTTGTTATATCAACTTTAAAACATGTTAAAAAATGGTTAAAAAATGTTTTGTTTTTTCTCCCTCTCTATTTAGGCTGCGATGCAACTTGGACCACTTGCAACCCTCTTTAAATGTAGCACGTCAATAAATTTTCATTGCACTAGAACAACTTTTATGAAACCAAAGTATTGGAAGGAAAGGGCAGGGTGGAAAGAGAAAAAGGAAACGAGAATGGGGAAATGATCACTGTTATGGAGGTCATCAAGAACCTGCCACGTTAAATCTAAGTAAAGGGACGATGAGCAGAGAGAAAGATCAAGACAAGAAAGGGTGCGAGTTTGAGAGTCCACATGAGTGGGCTCACCAGAACTCAGAAGAGATAGAGAAGAAGCGAGGACGAACGGTTCGAGAAGACGGCCTCGGGAGTTTGTCAGAACATCACCCCAGAGGGAATGTCGACAGTTGAAATCACCCAAAAGGAGCACCGGCTCTGGCAAGGAGTCCAGGAGGTGCTTAATTAAGATCAGGAAGGGAAAGAGGGACATTTGGAGAGAGATAAATGGAACAGACTATACCATTTACCCACAAAAACACGGGCAGCAGAACAATGGATAGGGGACGGAAGAAGTAGGGGGAAAAAGGGAATATAAGAACGAATTAAAAGAGCAGTAGAGTTATGGGCCCCAGCAAGAGCTGGGGGGGGGGGAAAGAAAGAAATAACCACGAAAGTGACCAGGACGAGCACAAAGCATTGGTTCTTGGAGACAAACACAAAGTGGTGTAAACTGTGTAATTAGAAGTTGGAGTTCATGGAAGTTGGCATAAAATCCACGAATATTTCACTGAAGAATAGACATTATCAAAGAGAAAGGACAGTAACAGAGAACAAGAAAGAAATAAAGTTAAAGAGGAACATAGTTTATTAAAGAATCTCAGGATCAGGGTCTGGATCAGGAGTAGGGTCGGCAAAATCAAGGTTAGGAGGCATGGGTAAACTTAGTAAGGAGAGAGGGAAGGGAGCGAGAGAACAGACCAGAGGCGGACTGACGGGGTCCGGAGGAGGAGACAACTGAGAGGGGCAGGCAAGGACAGTTGGAGGAGGGGGGGCAGAAATCAGGGAGTGCACCTCAGGAAGGGCAGCAACAGAGAGGGAATCGGGGGCGGAAGAATCCTCCATATCAGAGACAGGGGGTTCGACTACTGAAATGGGAGGGGATGTAGTGACAGAGTCAGAGGGAGGGGGGTGAGGAAGAAAGCGAAACCTTCTTACCCGCCGGAGAGGAAGAAGGAGAGGAGCCAGGCTTACGTTTTCTGACTCGAAGAGACAGGCTTTCCAGTAACAACGTACCGGGCGACAGACTCAATGGTCTCAGCAGGAGAAGAGGAACGAGAGCGAACAAACACGAAGATTGCTGGGAGGATGATGGATATCAGCCTGGACAGACAGGTGGCGTGGAGGGTCAAGAGACTGGGGGGAGGGTCGGGAAGAAAGAGTGGGGGGAGACGGGGAAGAAGACAAAGAAGATATGGCGGACTGGGTAGGAAGGGGGGAAACCCCAGATGGAGAACTGGGAGGGAGACCATCTGGGACAGGAGGCAAAGGAATAGGGGAGGAGGTGGTGGGGGTGTTTGGGTTTAAGGTCTGGAAACGGTTGTGAGACTGAGGAATGTGGGAAGGATGAAGAGAGGTAGAATGCAACACGCGACCGTAGGAGACGCCCGCGAAAGGGGTGAGACGGGTGAGACGAGGAACTTGGCGTCTCACTTCAGGAAAGGACAGACGATAACGGTGCTTCAAGTTGAGGACGGCTTCCTCGAGTTTGTAGTGCGTGAGAAAGTAGGGTGGGCTTCACCGCAATTGAGGCAGCGAGCCTGGGGAGAAGTGCACTCGGTCTTAGAATGACTATCGTCCCCACACAAGGGGCACAGATACACATTACTGATGCATTTGAGGACACCGTGCCCGAACTTCCAACACTTATTGCATAGTCTAGGAGAGGGAATGTACTCCTGAACGGAGCACCTGGCACCAGCAAGAATAATAGAGGGTGGAAGGACCCTACTATCAAAGGTGATTTTTACAACTCGAAGGGGCTGACGGCGACGACCACGAGGGAGTTGAGTAAACGTGTCCACCTGGAGGACAAAATGACCTTGGGCTTCGAGGATATGTTTAATATCCACATGGCAACCTTTGAGGTCCCGAACACCAGTTGCAACACGGTGTGGGAGGAGAACAGTGCCAACACTGGCCTTTAACCGAGCGTTCTTGGAGACCCGAACAGGGGTCTCTCCAATGCAGGACAAAGCGGTTAAGCGAGTAGCTGCATCCCGAGAAGGAGCAGCGACAAACACGGGTACCATAACTGGTGGAGTTAAAAGTAACATAGGCATCTACTGAATAAACAAGGTGTTTATGGAGGGAGAAATCGTCAGGAGGAGTAGAATCCAGATGGTGGAGATCAAAGTATTTACCCCACGTAGCGGGACCAAACAAGGCGTTGTAAGTACTATTACGGGAAGGGATCGTGCGAGTGTGGAAGTGGCGGGAACGGCGTTGAGAACCCCCGGAGTTCATGGGGTAAAAGGCCCAGTAGTCACACTGAGAGACGAGGCCGTGCCAGGGGACGAGGTGGTCACCACTGAGGGCTGGGGAATCGACCCTACCGAAGAGGAGGGAGGGGAGTAGTCAGGTCGTCGAAGCCCAATGCAGCAGGGGCTACAGGGCCTGGTCTTCCAACACACTCCGACTCGGGGGCTTGGTCGCTCACCCCACGAGCCTGAGAAAGTACAAGGGAAACATTATCAGCCATGAAAACGAAGGAAAACTTTCATTCACGAATGTGCCCCCACACCCACCATGGAGCAACAATTAGAGGCAGGACACCCAACGAGAAGCTATCATTGATCGACGCACCCCCCCAAGGGTGCGTCGGGAGTATACGCCCCACAAACGCCACCTTAAGAACCGTGCAACCTTTTCTTGCACTTTCTTTAAGTCAATATTGACTTATTAAATTAGTGCATATGTGACATGCTAATTTATTGTGAATATTTTAGTTTACCTTGAAAAGCTTCATAGAAAACACTGACCTTACCTAACCTTCTTAGTATGTTAAGATAAGCATCTTATTGCTCCGTAATTACAATTATTACTTAACCTATTAATATGTGTACTATCGGAAAATCCGACACCATTTATAAATATCAATGCAATTGCAGATAGTATTGCTGCGTTCTATACACAAGTTAACCCATAGAAAATGTAGCTTGTGGTGGAATTTTCCGTCTATAGAAAACGGGATATCATTGCCACATACTATTATAATTCACCACCTATTATGATGGGAATTATTCTTAAATACATTAGTTTTGGACTTTTACCATCATAAAACCATCTTATTTAAAGTAACTTAATTATCAGAATCAAAAAGTAAATGTGACCCTTCTATTAGTTACTGATATCTGGACAAAGTAGGCCAGTAGTGTCAGTGAGGAAGGAGAGGTCAGCCATTGTTGTTAGACCAGAGTCGTGGAGTAAACAGCTCCTATAAATTCTCTTGGAGAAGTGTTATGGAAACCAAAGGTCTTTCATCATCAACACGCTGTCATCAATCACAAGGGAAGTGTTTTTCCGAAACCCGTTTATCTAATCATTTTTGGCCATTAATGTTAGGTAGATATTGGGCGAACCGGTGAAAGCATAAATGATCAACTCAAAAAAGGTAATTAAGCTTTGGTCTTTATGATTCATCATACAGTGTTTTCTCTCATATAGCTGTCATATATTAGAATTCTGGCTTTACAGCTAGCGCCCTTAGACAGGTCAAGAAGTAAGTAATTATCAAAAGAAGGCACCAAACCGGGAAGGCTATGTAGCACCATCAAATGCGCAAAATAATCAGAGGGCGCTAAATATCACCAAGGATGCCAATACGAGAACAAAATCGCATAATGCGAACGATATCAAAAGTATCCGAGTCACTAAGAATTCTATTGAGGGACAGGTGACTGGAGGAGCGGTCGGAAAGCAAGACACACGCTCGTCCTGGAAGTCAGGACATTCAAGAAGGACATGCACGACCGTAAGAGGGACACTGCAACTAGGACAATAAGGAGCAGGGCGGCGCTCCATCAAGTGACAATGGGTTAAGCGAGTATGGCCAATACGCAATCTCGCCAGAAGCTGTTTCCCACCGCCGGTTACGGTGGAAGGAGGACGGCCACGAGGTAACACAACATTTAAGAGTACGTAGCTTGTTACCAGTAAGAGACAACCAAGAAGCCTGCCAACGGGTAAGGACTGAGGAATGGATAACCGGGTAAAAGTCGGAATACGGAATGCCTTTACGAGAGATGGGACAAGAGCGGACAGCTTCCTTGGTGGCAGCATCCGCACGCTCATTTAAAGACACACCAATATGGCTGGGAACCCAACAAAACTCAACCGACTTAAACTTACTGTGAACAAGAAACAGCCAATGCTGGATCTCGACAACAACTGGATGAACCGGATTAAAGGACCCGAGAGCCATGAGGGCACTATGAGAGTCAACAACAACTACAAAGGAGGACTGACAACGAGAAAGCAGGAGACGAAGAGCATAGAGAATAGCATAGAGTTCCGCTGTAAAGATGCTAGTCTCCGGAGGTAAGCGACCCATATAAGTGCGATCAGGAAAAACAACAGAGTAGCCAACACCGTCCGCCCGACTTAGACCCATCGGTTGAAGACAGAAACGGAGCGGGAGTGAGAAGAAAAGTGCTCAAGGAAAAGGCGTTTTAGAACCGTAGGAGGGGTAAAAGCTTTAGTGATACGGGTCAAAGAAGTACAAAACCGCGGAAGAGGGACTCTCCACGGGGGCAAAGAAGGAACAACACGAGGAGAAACATTAGAAATACGAACGGAAAGAGAATCCTGTAGGCGAGATAACCGGACAGAAAGAGGGAGGTGGTGAAGAGGAACAGGAACCGCAGGAGGGTAAAAGTTAAAGCACGACAGAGGCGAGAGGAAGGATGTTGTAAGGACCGCGCAAGATAGCGAAGACAGTAGCGATCACGGCGGTCCTGGAGAGACAGGAAGCCAGTGTCAACATACAAGCTAAGGACGGGAGTCGAACGAAAGGCACCAGAACTAAGGCGCAACCCAGTATGGTGCAAAGCATCAAGACTGCGAGGAGTAGGAGGAGAAGCAGACGAGTAAGCAGGGCAACCATAATCGAGCTTAGACAGGACAAGAGAGGAATGTAAAGCAAGGAGAGTGCGCCTATCTGCTCCCCAAGAAGTATGGGACAAGACCCGAAGGAGGGTAAGGGCCTTAGAGCACTCAACACGGAGAGATGATATGGGGAGACCAAGACAAACGAGTGTCAAGGAATAACCCCAAAAGCTTTGCAGAATCTTTGTATTCAAGGGGATGACCATAAAGTGACAAAGAGGGACGAAGAACAACCCGATTCTGCGTAAAAGTCATGGCACAAGTCTTAGAAGTAGAGAACTTGAAGCCATGATCGGTGGCCCAAGACGACACGGCATCAATTGCAAGTTGAAGCCTGCGCTGAAGGAGAGGCAAATCATCATCCTGACAGCAAAGGGTAATATCATCGACATAGAGAGCTGAGAAGATACCAGAAGGAAGAGAGGAAAGAAGACCATTGAGGGCAACCAGAAAAAAGAGTAGTGCTCAGAACACTACCCTGGGGCACACCTTCGTATTGCTGAAAAGAGGCAGAGAGCGCGGTACCAAGGCGCACCCGAAAGGAACGATGGGAGAGGAAGCTGCGGAGAAAGAGAGGGAGATGACCACGAAGGCCAAAAGAATGAAGTTGAGATAGAATATGATATCGCCACGTGGTGTCGTAAGCCTTTTCCAGGTCAAAAAAGTCGGCAACAACGGAGGTCTTCGCAGCAAAAGCAGTACGAATATAGACCTCCAAGTTCACCAGGACATCTGTCGTGCTGCGGCACTTGCGGAAACCAAATTGTGAAGGGGAGAGGAGGTGATGGTGTTCCAGGAACCACATCAGACGAACGTTAACCATACGTTCAAAGAGTTTGCAGACACAACTTGTGAGGGCAATAGGGCGAAAGTCCTTTGGGGAAGTACCCAGAGACCCCGGTTTGCGAACAGGAATGCCAACGGCTTCGAGCCAGTCCTCAGGGACTGACGACGACTCCCAGATCCGATTATACAGACTCAGTAAATACTGAGACGTGCACGGAGGGAGATGGAGAAGCATCTCAAAATGAATACCATCGGAGCCCGCCGCCGTAGAACCGCAGAGGGCCAGGGCAGAACGAAGTTCAGAGAGAGAGAAGGGATCATTATAGGGAAGTTGAAGACGAGTGAAGAAATCTAAAGGACGAGACTCAAGGACAGGTTTACGAAGAAGAAAAGATTGGGGAAGATGAAGACCAGAGCTAACAGAAGAAAAATGGGAACCTAGTACGGAAGCGACCTGCAACAGGTCTGCCACAAGAGTATCATGGAGGTGAAGGACCGGTGAAATATCGGGAACGAATTTACCCGCTATCTTGCGGATACGCTTCCAGATCTGGGCCAGAGGAGTTTCGGACGTAATTGTTGAAACATAAGATGCCCAATATTCACGTTTAGCTGTACGGATGGCCCTACGGGCCACCGCACTTGCTTTCCGAAATAAAAGAAAAGAATCGGTCGTCTGCCTACGGCGGTGCCTTTTCCAGGCTGCACGCTTACAGCGGACAGCCCGAGCACAGTCCGCATTCCACCAGGGAACGCACTTCCGTGGACCCCTAGAGGAAGAGCGAGGGATAGAGCAGAGGGCAGCGTTGAAGACAGTGTCATGAAAAAGGGGGAGAGCGCGAGAGAGGCAGAAGGGAGAGGTCAGAGAGAGTAGCACTGAGGGTAAATAAGGTCCAGTCCGCCTTAGCAAACTGCCACCTAGGGAAAGAGAGGGAAGGGCGAAAAGAGAAAAAGGAAACAAGGATGGGGAAATGATCACTTCCATGGAGGTCATCAAGAACCTGCCACGTGAAATCAAAGTAAAGAGAAGAAGAGCAGAGAGAAAGATCAAGACAAGAAAGGGTGCGAGTCCGAGAATCCAAATGAGTGGGCTCACCAGAATTCAGAAGAGACAGGGGAGAAGAGAGCAGAAACGGCTCAAGAAGGCGACCTGGGTATTTATCAGAACGTCACCCCAAAGAGAATGTCGACAATTGAAGTCACCCAGCAGGAGCACAGGCTGTGGCAAGAGTCTAGGAGGTGTTTCAAATCAGTAAGAGAAAGCGGGACACTCGCGGGGAGATAAATGGAACAAACTGTGTACCATTTCCCCACAAAGATACGAGCAGCAGAACAATGGAGAAGCGAAGAAAAAAGTAAAGGAACAATGGGAACATCAGCACGAATCAAAAGAGCAGAAGAATTAGAAGCCCCAGCAACGGCTGGGGCGGGGGGGGGAAAGGAAGGAATAGCCACGAAAACGACCAGGACGAGCATTAAGCATCGGCTCCTGGAGACAGACACAAAGGGGCGAAAACCGCTAAATCAGAAGTTGAAGTTCGAGGAAATTGGCGTAATAACCTCGAACGTTCCATTGAAGAATGGACAACGACGAGAAGAGAAAGGACAAAAACAGAGAACAAGGAGGAAGCAAAGGCGAAAGAGCAACAGAGCACGTTAAAGAATATCAGGGTCGGGATCAAGGTCAGCAAAGTCAGGGTTAGGGGGCATGGGTAAACTGAGCAAAGACGGAGGGAAGGAAACGGGAGAACAGATCAGAAGTGGGCGGGCGGGGTCCGGAGGAGGAGGAAGAGGAGAAGACAACGGAGAGAAGCAGTCAAGGACAGCAGCAGGAAGAGGAGGGGTAGAAAGAGGGGAGCGGACCTCAGCAAGGGCAGCAACCGAGAAGAAAGCAGGGGCTAAAGAAACCTCCATAGCAGGAACAGGGGGCGCAACCACCGAAATGGGAGGGGAAGGAACGAGAGAGGCAGAAGTAGGGCCCGAGGAAGAAAGCGAAACCTTCTTACCCACCGGGGAGGAGGAAGGAGAGGAGCCAGGTTTACGCTTCTGGCTTAAAGAGACAGGTGTCCCAGCAATCACGTACTGGGCAAACGGATTCTAGCGTCTCAACAGGAGAAGCTGAACGCACACATGACGGCCGTTTGGAGAGCGATGGACATCAGCCCGCACCGACAGGCGACAGGGAGAGTCAATAGACGGAGGGGAAGGATGGGAAGGAGGAACAGAGGGAGACGAGGAAGAAGACACAGGAGACACGACAGACCGGGTAGAAAGAAGGGGAACCCCAGACAGAGGACCAGGGGGTGGATCCTTCGGGAGAGAACCCAAGGGAACAGAGGAGGGGGGCAGTGGGTGTATCAGGGTCCAAGGCCCGGAAACGGTTGTGAGTTTGAGGAAGGCGGGAAGGACGAGGAGAGGAAGAGCGCAACACGCGAGCATAAGAGATATTAGCATAAGGCGGGAGCCGGCGAACCTGGCGTCTCGCCTCAGGAAAAGATAAACGCTCCCGGTGCTTCAGGTTGAGGACGGCTGCCTCAAGCTTGTAATGGACACATGCACGGGAGAAGGTAGGATGGGCCTCACTGCAGTTGAGGCAACGAGCCTGGGGAGAAGTGTACTCCGACTTGGAGTGACCTTCGCCACCACACAAAGGACAGAGAGAGACAGTCCCGGAGCAGTGGAGGGCACTATGCCCAAACCTCCAGCACTTGTTGCAGAGCCGAGGAGAAGGAATGTACTCCTGGACAGAGCACCTGGCACCAGCAAGAATGACAGAGGGTGGAAGGGTCCTACCATCAAAGGTAATCTTCACAACCCAGAGGGGTTGACGGCGACTACCACGAGGGGGACGAGTAAACGTGTCCACCTGGAGAATAGAATGGCCCTGGGCAGCAAGGATATGTCGAATATCGTCGTGGCAGTCGCGCAGGTCCCGAACACCGGTCACAACATGGGGCGGGAGCAGAATAGTGCCAACACTGGCATTCAACTGAGCGTTCTTCGAGACCCGAACAGGAGTCTCGCCAAGGCAGGATAAGGCAGCCAAGCGGGAAGCAGCATCCTGAGAAGGAGCAGCAACGACACGTGTACCGAGACGAGTGGGGTTGAAAGTAATGGAGGCATCCACGGAATCAACGAGATATCGATGGAGGGAGAAATCGTCAGGAGGCGCAGAATCAAGAGGGAGGAGATCAAAATAACTGGCCCACGAAGCGGGACCAAACAAGGCTTGATAGGTAGCAGAACTGGAAGGAATCGAGCGAGGGCGGCCGTAACGAGGACGGCGGTGAGAACCCCCAGAGAGAGATGGGGTTAAAAGGCGCAGTAGTTACAACTAGAGAAGGAGCCGCGCCAGGGGACGAGGTAGTCACCACTGGGGGCTTGGGGCTCGACCCAACCACAGAGGAGGGAGGGGGAGCCAGGGGAAGGAGTCAGAGAGGCCAAAGGAGGAGCAAGGTCAGGGCCCAATGCAGCGGAGGCTACAGAGCCCGGTCTTCCAACATGGACTGACTCGGGGGCTTGGTCGCCCACCCCACGAGCCTGAGAAGGTAAACCAGAAACAGCCGAAACAGGGGCCATCATCATTACGAAAAGAAAAATTCATTCACGAATGTGCCCCCACACCCACCATGGAGCCACAATTAGAGGCAGGACACCCAACAAGAAGCTATCGCCGAACTTGCCGGGGCCTCCCAGGGGTGCGTCGTGAGTATACGCCCCACAAACGCCACCTTAAGAAACCGACAGTCCGTCGAGATAGGGTTCAGTGACGAAAGGGGGATTGACAATAAAAGGTTCCCCTTGCGCTCGACGTCGGGTACTACAGTTCTACGGGTGCAAGAGTATGCCTCCTCAAGCACCCGGGCGTCAAAATAGAAGAAGTCCAAGGGAAGAACCAGAACAAGCAAAAGGTCGGCAGGAAACGGCAAGCAGATAGGAGAAGAGGGGGGAGAAAAACGAAACAGAAGGAAAAGGAAAAGGTGCCCAGCAGAATTGGAGAGGACGGCAGCAGGAGCACAAGGCTAGAAAAGGACAGAGGACTGTCCCAAGGAGCATCACACTCCAGCAGCCGTCCACTAAGCCCCCACACGGCAACAACGAGCTGAGCGGGGAGGGGGACAGGTCAAGAAGAGGAAGCAAGCTTGGTATCTCAGTTACTGGGTGATGGAAGCAGCCTCAAATGAGGATAATTTGGTATCTACATCCTAGTTATACCTGGTGGACTAAAGCCTGCTGTATAATAAGATAAGGAACCTCCTCAATGTATACTAATATATGTAGTTAATACTGTAGTTTGATTTGCTGCATATATATAAATTCAAAATAAACCCCACCTAAAGTGTATGGATCAATTTGTGAGATTACTGCAGAAATACAGTCCACTTAGCATCATACCAATTGCTATCGAGAAATATAAATTAACGTAAATATAAATTATATATAAATACATATAAATTAAATATAAATCTCACAGGTCGGTTCCCACATGTACCATGAAGCCCAGAAGCAGGAGAGACGAAGGGATGGAGTCCTTCTATTGCATCGCCACGGTGTGGGTCTCATTTGGGATACCCTTCCACCGCCCAAGCATCACCTATTATAGGTATAGGTTAAGTAATAATTGTAATTACGAAGCATTAAGATGCTTATCTTAACATACTAAGAAAGTAAGGTCAGTGTTTTCTATGAAGCTTTTCAAGGTAAACTAAAATATTCACAATAAATTAGTATCTCACATATGTACGTATTTAATAAGTCAATATTAACTAAGAAAGTGCGAGAACGGGTTGGAACCATGAGTCCGTCAGCAGTGGGTTCAGTGATGAAAGGAGGATTGACAATAAAAGGGTCCCCTCGCTCGAGACGTTGGGTACTACAGTTCTACAGGTGCAAGATTATGCCTCCTCAAACACCCGGGCGTCAAAACAAAAAAAGGTTGAAAGAATAATCAAAACAGGCAAAAGGTCGTAAGGAAATGACAATTTGATAGAAGAGGGGGGGGGGGGGAGAAAAATGAAACACGAGGAAAAGGGGTCTGGCAAAACTGGCAAAGGCAGCAGCAGGAGTATAAGGCTGCAAAAGGACTGAGGACTGACCCATGGAGCATCACACTCCGGCAGCTGCACACCAAGCCCCCTCACGGCGACAACGAGCCAGACAGTGAGGGGGCCCTAATGTAAAAACTTTTATTTGTACTAAAATGCTTATAAAAGGTTCCCATACCAAGGAGAAATAATAAGTTTACCGTTGTAAAGTTCCTCTAGTAGTGTGAACTATATTGAAGATGAATTGTCAGTTCAAATATTATTATAATATAAGAGGGGAAGCCTCAACATCATTCACATTTACAAGGCAAGAAACACATGAACAAAACTCAAGAGCAGTAAAACAAACACACAAACAAAAGTCATACAATACATAAAATGGAAACATAAACATAGGTAACATTTAAACAGTCTGAAAAGAGAGAGCACCAGAGCACTATAACCCAACATAACCAGGCAAGAAACACATGAAAAAAAATTAACCGTATCTCTCAGCACATCAAAACAGGTAAATAAAGCAACACAAATCAAGAACCACACACACACAGTTAATCATCATTTTATTTATCCGGAAATAGATGACGAGGGTACTTCTTCCTGTAGGCATCCCACCGAGCCCACACCTCCGCTGGCAAGGAAACGTGACGACGCGATCCCCGCGGTCGATACATGAAGTACTTCCGCCCCCCTCCACGGGGGATGGAAGTCACGGAAAGAGGCCACACAGAGCTCAGCTTCAAAGGCGGTGGAACCACTAGAGGCTGGAGCACATAAGCCGGCCCTATACAGGGCAGAGCCGTATGGGACAATATCACAGTGGGCGATGACGCAGGTGCTGACACCACAGGGGGTGAGGTAACAAAGGGCGGCTGAGCAGTGGGCAGTCACGCAGCAGTTGGCCGTCGCGCAGCAGTTGGCAGCACTGAGGGCAGACGCACGGAGGGCACAGACATGGACGCCAGAGGCATAGGGGCTGCCAGAACAGAATCTTCCTTATAAACTATCACCAAGTTCCCTCCCTCGCCCGCAACCCCGGCCGGCGCCACAACAGCCCTACTTGGGGGAACCAGCAACCGTGGATGCAGAGGCAGCTGGAGAAGACACAGGATCAGGTGACAATCCCACCACACGACCCATCACCACTGCAGCGCAGTCCACAGAAGCCGAAGGCACCCCAACATCGTCGCCCACAGCACCATCCACAGAAGACGAACTCCCAGAGTCCGAAACATTCCTGACGTCGGCCCAGGTCTCACCACGTGGCGGAGACAGACTGCTCGGTCGTGCACAATCACTCTACATCGCAGCCTCAACAACCCGGGGAACAGGACCACACACCATGTGAGACATCACCACGTGCACGTCAACATGGGCCGAAGACACATCTTCTAGAGACAGTGAAGGCCGGGGCGCATCCTCGATGACTGGGGGCACTAGACCACACACCACAGGAGACACAACTGGAGACTTGACTGGAGATGGGAGCAGTCGGGCATAGCTGAGGCAGGGGAGCCGGGGACGCACTAACTACCAACCCGACACTCACACCCCCAGCCACATGTAGGCTGACATCTGAGAACGGCAACGGGGCACCAGAAGACCTGGAAGCATCACTCATCACAGCAGCACCTGGTGACAGGTCCGGGACTGCCAACGGGGCAAAGTCTTCCTCCCTGAAGAAGTTCAGAGAGCCAACCCGGCTTGGCCCACAACCCCCAGCCTGGTGGCCCGATAGTCCGCACTGGAAACAAGTCCGGGGCTGACCATCATAGAATATGTGTACCATGAAGCCCAGAAGCAGGAGAGACGAAGGGATGCAGTCCTTTAATTGCATCGCCACAGTGTGGGTCCCATTCGGGATACCCTTCCACTGCCCAGAAAAGACAGCATTCATACGGACACTCAAGACCTGCCCATATCGGGTGAAGTGACACTGGAGTCACTTCACTCAGGGATTCAGGGAACTCGAAGGGAGCACCATGAACTCCCGCATAGGTAGTCTCACTGCACCTGTTCGACACTTCCACCGAACCACTACCCTCAGGGAAAGTAAACGTCTTCCCATAATAGCGGTCCACAAAGTCACGATACACAGCCGTGGAGCTGAATTTCACAACAGCTCTATACCCGGATACAAGTTGAATGGCGCACACAGACGCCACATTCACCCGCAACATATCAATCATGACCACTTCAACGGCCGGGTAAGACGCTGGTCCAGTAAATTCCAGGCCAATGGTAACCCTCCGCTTCACAGGGGTAAGGGGGGCTGTCATCCCTCCAGCCGACACGGCCCCACTCACAAACACAAACTACCACTGGCCAGCAAACCAGGAGCTCACAGCCGACACGTCCGCCTCCACCAAGATCTAGGCGAGCACCCCGACACCCCCCCCCCCCAAGTGATTTGGTAATGTTGCCTGGTCCCCCAGGTACATCGCCCCCAAGTGGTCCGATATTGTTGCCTTGTCCCCAGATACGTCACCATCAAGTGGTCTTGTATTGTTGCCTGGCCAGCAGGTACGTCATCATCATGTGGTCTGGAATTGTTGCCTGATCCCAAGATACGTCATCCACCCAAGTGGTCCGATATTGTTGTCTGGTCCACAGATATGTCACCCCCCAAGTGGTCCGATATTGTTGCCTTGTCCCCAAAAACGTCACCATACCAAGTGGTCAATATTGTTGCCTGGTTCACAGATATGTCACCCCCAAGTGGTCTTGTATTGTTGCTTGGTCCCAAGATACGTCGCCCCCCAAGTGGTCCGATATTGTTGAATAGTCCACAGATACATTACCCACAATTTTTTTAATTAATGGAAATACACAATATATACAAAAAAAATCCCAGTGTCAAGTCACAAGCACAAATACAGTAATCTTGAGGTTATCTTGAAGTGATTTTCGGGGCTTAAGAGTCCGGCCTCCTTTTTATTATAACCCCACTCCCTCGAGGAAGCAAACCATAGCAGCTGTCTAACTCCCAGGTACCTATTTACTGCTAGGTAACAGGTTCATCAGGGGGAAAGAAACTCTGCCCAGTTTTTTCTGCCTCCACCGGGGATCGAACCCGGAACTTCAGGACTACGAATCCGAGCACTGTTCACTTAAATGTCAGGCTCCCCGACCGAGCAAGAGTATAAAACCAAAATATCATAAAACACCAACATGATACACAAACGATAATACAGTAAAGTACTATGAAACTAGAATATAAATAAAACCAAACCAAACACAGGAGCTTCCAACACAGGATAGCAGTAAAGACCGGGAACGAGGTCAAGCACGCTTGACCGGTTTCTACCGATATTTATACTTCTCCGGAAACTGTTGCACAGGATACCAAGAACAGTAAGAATCCCAAAAAGGTGACTCCTCCTTTGTTGGGCGGATTGGGCACTGCATAAATTCATAAATTCCAGAATGACGATCTAGGGAGGCGTCCGGACCTGATTCGACGACACGGGCCGAAGACACAGACGACGCAGGCTGGAGAGGCAGAACCATGGAAGCGCGAGGCACAGAGGACGAAGATCTAGGGGACAGAGAATGGCTGTGCAGAGGGCAACTGAGCAGAGGCTGGCTGCACAGGGGGCAGACGCACGGAGTTTCAGACGCACTCTGCAGGACGGGGTGCCCTCCGGCCCTTTCTGAGCATGAAGGACTGACGCGCTGACCTCCCTGACCACGCCCTCCCTGAGGGCGTGGTCAGAGATTAGTGGCTTGGGGGATGCCAAAACAGAATCCTTCTTGAAGAGGATTTCAAGAAGCATCCACAGCTGGGGCCACAACCCCCCGACCCGGGGAACCAGCTATCGGGGATGCAGAGGCAGCCAGAGAAGACACAAGAACAGCTAGGCAATGAGCCCACTACAGGACCCGACACCACCGCAACACGGCCTACAGGAATCACAGGCACCCCAACAGCATCACCCACATCATCCGCATCAGAACTCAAGTCAGACAGCGAACTGTCAAAATCGCCCACATCAGCCTATGAAGCACGAGCATGGCAAGGGGCCGCATTGTGAGCCACACGCGATCGTTTCAAAACTGGCCGCATATCATCACCTAAAGCATCCACGACCTACACAGGCGAGCCATGAGAACCACAGTGTAACAGCTCACAGGTACGATCCGCACAGCCATGCAAGACATTTGCCAGAGCAACATGGGGAGGCATCAGACCATGCATCGCCACACACGATACAATAGGAACAGGCACGTCATCTGTAATACAAGGCAGCACCACTTCCCCCATCCACCAAAGAAACCAAACCCTCCACAGAAACCGCCAGAGGAAATAGACTACGGGGAGGCGCGGGCTGGCACGTCACAGACGGGACCACACGATCCATGGCCAGGACAACTTCACTAACAACCCAGGAGCACACGGACGACGGCGACATCGGCCACATCACCACACAAAAGGGCCTGCACGTCCTCCAGCTGGGGAAAGTCTTTTTCAGGGAACAAGTTCACGGGAGCCGCACCATCTGCATGGCAACCTGTCGCCTGGTGCCCATCAATACCACAATGGAAACACGTTCTAGACTGTTCAGCGTAAAAGATGCGATTGTTGAAGCCAAGAAGCATTATGGAGGAAGGAATCGGAGACTGAAGGCGCATGGTTATAATACATGGACCGTTCGAAACACCTCGGCATCTGCCAGACAAGACAACTTTCATCCGCACATTCACAACAGCCCCAAACTTGCCAAAAGAGCGCTGTAACAGGCCCTCCGGGAACTCGAACGGTACTCCATGCACCACCATATAGGTAGTGGAACCACTACTGTCCCACACTGTGACAGTTACACCGTCATCAGGCAAGCGGGGGAACCTCCACATATCATACGAGGCCACCAGCTCCTGAAAAACCACAGCGGATCCGCGCTTAACAAGTGCCCGGCCACTGAAGAGTAGCTTCACGCCACACATGTTTGCAACAGCAACATGCAAATCAAGTATCACCACCTCCACCGACAGGTTGGACGCCTATCCAGAGAACTTCAAGCAAAGTTTCAGTATGGTGGACAGGAGGCAAGGGCAGCCCCATGCCGCCGGCTAGCATGTCTAGAAGGCCCGTGACAGGACTGGTCTCACCAAGCGCCGGGTCAACACTGGAGTAGTAATGACCACACATCCACACCCTCCGCCGGCCATTCAACCAATCCACGTCCACCCCCCCCAAATGGTTCGATAAAGTTGCCTGGTCCCCAGATGCGTCACCTCTACAGTGGTCTGGTATTGTGGCCTAGTCCCGGATATGTCACCCCCACATCCCAAATGATTTGGTATTGATATCTACGTTACCCCTCAAAGACACCTCGAGCACTGTTTATTAAAGAGATATAAGTCTGTGTAATTTAAGTAGGTTAGATTATCATTTTAAAGCACTACATTCACATTCTGTGGTTGATTGTTCAATAAATCACTGAACTATATTTTACCAGATCTCTTGTAACGGGGGTCCCAGACCTTATGGTTATCCCTTGCTTTAGATTAGAATTTAATTTAAATGAATTCAAATGTTCAGCAGAGTTCTACTGTAGACTTCAGCCCAATCCTCGTGATCTTAGACTTTTTTGTTTTATTTGGGAAACACAAATATAACAAAACAGAAAAAACATTAATAGCATTTTTCACATGTACAAAGCAAGAAACACACTGACAAACTGTAGAACAGGGAAAACACAAGAAAAGTCATACAATAAACAAAATGGAATCATAACCATAGGTAACAATGAAACACAGTCAGAAAAGCAAAAAACACTAGAGCATTATGACCCAACAATAACCAGGCAAGAAACACATGAAAAAAATCCGTATCACATAGCTCATCAAACGAAATAAATAAAGCAACACAAAGCAAGAACCACACACACAGTTAATCATCATCATATTTATCCGGATAGAAACGACACAGGTACTTCTTACTGTAGGCATCCCACTGAGCCCACAATTCCGCAGATGCGTTAACGAGACTACGTGATCCTCGCTGACAAAGAAGATGGAGAATCATAATTTTATTTTTCCGATGTCGCACCAAGGTATGTCATTTTCAGAGTCCTCTGGCTGAACTAGGAATTCAGATCCCAACCTAAATAAAAGTTACTCTTGTACAGAAAAACTTGCTCTATCCAATGGTATCATTCAAAACTAAATTCGGAATGACGCATATTGATATATTTTGCCTTGAAAGTTGGCTATTCCTTGCAGTCATATTATATTGAAGAAATGTAATTCAAACAGCTAGCCATACAAAAGATAAAGAAAAATCCAAAACATTTCCTATCATATGTGAAATCGAAATAAAAGGCTCTGTCATTATTGGACCAATTCTTACAAGTGAAGTTTCATACACAAACGACAAAAAAATAATGAGTGAAATCCCAAAAATGCACCATAAGGACATCTCTAGCACCCCAATAAAAAGCATGAAAGTGGTATATCATGACAGACTCTTTATGCATAACATACATAACCTTGAAAATATCATTGAATCAGCACAAACTCTGCATATTTTGAATGAGATAAATTGACAACATGCCCATTTACTCAGTCCTTGGTACAGCCTCACGGAATTCAATATTTCTAAGCAGGTGCAAAGTGCCAGTAGCACAAGCACTCATATAGTGCGGAGAAAAAGCTTGGGCACTGGAGAGATACCAGAAGCACATACATGTACATATACAGCTCCTCTATACAAGGCAGAGAGCACAGCACTGGCTAAGCATTAAGAAGTACATAATAAAAGATTATAAGAGATTGATCAGGATTCAAGTCTCCGGTTTCATGGAGCCCAATGACCTCCACAACCCAGGTCAACATGGACTTAGGGCGGAAAGATCATATCTTTTGCAGATTCTCGACCACTATGAAAAATTACTGATGAATTAAAAGTAAAATAGAGTATAGATGTAGTATGTTCGGACTTCGCAAAGGCATTTGATAAACATGACCATGGATTGATTGCAAAGTAAAATCTGTAGAAATAATAGGTAAATTAGAGTGATGTATGTTAAATTTTCGGTCAATCTCAAAGAGCAACAGTCAATCAAGTAAAATATAGACCAAACACAGTAAAAAGCTCTGTACCTCAGGGTACAGTTCTTGCACCACTACGTTTCCCTTATTCTCATATCAGATATAGATAAAGATACAAGTCACTGCTGCGTGTTATCTTTTGCAGATGACACAAAAATCACCATAAAAATTAATTCTGTGGAAGACACTACAACCTGATTTTAATAAAATTTTTGATTGGGCAGTAGAAAATAACATGATGTTTAACAGTGATAGATTCCAGGTACATCGGTAAGATAAAAGTAAAGATCTTAAACAGAATACAGGCTACAAAACACAACCAAATCTCCTTATAGAATGAAAGTAGCATGTAAATAATGTTGGAAAAATGATGTATGACGAACTATCGCATAGGGAACACAACCTAGTATATATAGTGTCATATAAAGAAATAATAGGATGCATTATGAGAATCTTAAACGCCAGGGAGGGGGAGGAATCCCATCACAATGGCTGTACTATTCAAATAACTTAAAGGGTGCCGTCTTGATAATTGAAAAATCATTACTAGTGTTTGAGATAAAACAATCAATGCAGATGTCAATTTTTGCTCTCACGCACTCTCCATTGTCCTGTTCATAAATGGGCGTGTCTGCCGACAGTGTTGGCTACTCCGTTGTTTCCCTAATCACATCTGTATTTTCTGCCCCCTCCTGGAGACTGGCATCAAGGTGAAACTTGGTGCAGACTTTTAACTCGTTTGTCTGTCGAAGAGCCCGCATGGCTCTTGTCTCTTCTTACTCTTTGTACCCTGTGGTGCTGGAAAGCCAATCCTGCCTGTTTTTTATGGCTGGGTTCCTAGCTACATTGGAGTTATCCACAATGAACTTGCCGTCATCTTCGCCAAGTAGGCCAATTGTCCTCCCAACATTCCCCAGAGAGTGCTTCCTTATTCAAATTTGTATATAGTTTTTCGTTCTGTAATCCAGGAACATTGGCCGGGTCGTTGGGCAGACATAAACGGCTTTACTCTGAAAGTGACATTTACCTATGGCTTTCCTCTTTCCACCTTAATAGATAACGGGAAACGGTATTGGCTATCTTGAGTTTTCGGGGCTTTAGCGTCCCCGCAGTCCGGTCCTCGACCATGCCTCTTTTTTGTTACACACCACTAGGAAGCAACCCGTAGCAGCTATCTAACTCCCAGGTACCTATTTACTGCTAGGTAACAGGGTGAAAGAAACATTCTGCCCATTTGTCTCCGCCTCCACCGGGGATCAAACCCGGAACCTAAGGAATACGAATCCGAAGTACTGTCCACCCAGCTGCAGGCTAGGTTGCATGTTGGCCACACTTTTTTTTAAATTTGATTGAGGCATAACAAATTACATAAAAATTCATATATATAACATCAAAGCAAAAGCACGCAAGTGCCTCAGCAACCAGAACTAAAAAACACAGAACAAAGAAAACATCTTTATGCAGTCTCTTATGCAACATGTTTATGCAGTCTCCGTGGTGTAGTGGTAAGACACTCGCCTGGCGTTCCGCGAGCGCTATGTCATGGGTTCGTATCCTGGCCGGGGAGGATTTACTGGGCGCAATTCCTTAACTGTAGCCTCTGTTTAACGCAACAGTAAAATGTGTACTTGGATGAAAAAACGATTCTTCGCGGCAGGGGATCGTATTCCAGGGACCATAGGATTAAGGACTTGCCCGAAACGCTACGCGTACTAGTGGCTGTACAAGAATGTAACAACTCTTGTATATATCTCAAAAAAAAAAAAAAAAAAAAAAAAAAAAAAAAAAAATGTGAACTTCCTGTAAATGCAGTGCATAAACAAAAAGTGAGCACCACCCAGACTGGGTGTGCCAATCAGAACACATGACCAAAACAAGCAATAGAAACATCAGCACATAGAAAAAGACGGGGAGAAAGAACAGAAACGTGATAACTAATACACACAAATAAAAATACACAAATGCACAAAATAAAACAAAAAAACAATAAGGGCACCGAAGCACCAAAAAAAAAAAGGAAAAAAAAAACGAAATCACCTAGCAAAGCAAAAAACAAACACCACACACAGCAACGAGCCCATTAATCCACATATTTCTCAGGAAACTGTTGGCAAGGATACATGTCAAGTATAAGTTGCAGCCCATCCCGCATCCAACATCGCAACCGGGGCGACAACCTTCCATCCCGGGGGAACCAGCAACCAGGGACATTGCTGACACTGGAACAAACAGGGAACTCGGCCCCTACGCCGCCACCTGCCGCCACCACGGGAAAACCCGCCCACAGACCCTCTGCATGACCCGCCACAAAATCAACATCAGCCACAGGAGCTGCAGGCACCCCACCAGCATCACCTTCACCACCCTTACCTGTATCATCCGAAGACGAGGAACTCAAATTCTCCCACATCCGCTCAAGATACACAATCAGGGTGGGGGGGGGGACGAACCGAGAGCCTGCCGTGTACGTTTAGAAACCGGCAGCAAGTCATCAGAATCCTCCACGACCACCACAGATGACATAGGAGCACATCGGAGAAGCAGCGCATGATCACGCACCACACGGCCACGTAACACTTCAGCTGTAGCAACCATCTGAGGCACAGGGCCATGCACTACCACAGCCGCCACGGGAACCGGCACCACACCAAATCCGTCAACATTGGGCAACACACCAGCCTCCACGGCCACCGCAAAAGCAACTGGAGGAGGGGAGACGCTGGAAGGTTCAGCGCGGCGTGACCACCCGCTCCACAACACTCGCATCGCCATCCAGGAGGGGGGATGGGGACACCATGGACACCTTCGGCCCATCCACAGGACGTGGCAACATTTGTCATCAGAGGCCCTCAGGCCCTCCAACGGCGGGAAGTCTTCCCATTAGTAGTTTACCTGGCCCACACTGCCAGCAGAACTTTTAGCCTAGTGCCCCAATAAGCTGGACCAGAAGCACGTACATGGCTGGCCAGCGTTGAAAATCTTCAAAGAGAAACCCATGAGCTAGACAAGACGGGATAGCAGTCCTCAGGTGCATGGCCAACATTTGAATCCAACTTGGGACGCTCTTCCATATAAGGAGACTATGTTCATCCGAATAAGGTAATGCACCAAGAGGGCCTCGGGGGAATTCAAACAGAGCCCTGTAAACGGCAACGTATGTGATTATGCCACTTGTCCAAAGCCGTCATTGATCCACCATCCTCGGGAAGCTGGAAAGAGCACCCAGCATAGAGCACCTCTCTGGAAAGAAACCAGAACTATTTTCCGCTTGTTACAACTTGAAATAAAGTTGTTGCATCATGGCTTAACGTGTTTATGATGTATTAGAACGTTGTTACAACTTGCTATATTGGTTGTTATAACTGGTTAGGAAGTGTTAAAATGGGTTCGAACGTTGTATCAACGTCGTAGTTTCGGTGTGTGTTTGGCGGGCTGACAATCTGAAAACAGCCTGGGGAGCCGAATTTCACCACTGCCCTGTATTCTGAGAGAATCGGCACTCCACTCACCACCCGCTATAGGTCAAGCAGTACCACCTACACCGCAGGGCAAGTCGTTTGTCAGACGAATTGTAGAACCGCTGAGGCCCGATGGACAGTGGGCACCAAGTAAGTAAGTAACTATCAAAAGAAGGCACCAAACCGGGAAGGCTATGTAGCACCATATAATGCGCAAAATAATCAGAGGGCGCTAAATATCACCAAGGATGCCAATACGAGAACAAAAACGCATAAGGCCAACGATATCAAAAGTATCCGAGTCACCAAGAATTCTATTAAGGGACAGGTGACCGCGAGGGGCGGTTGGAAAGCAAGACACACGCTCGTCCTGGAAGTCAGGACATTCAAGAAGGACATGCACGACCGTAAGAAGGACACTGCAACTAGGACAATAAGGAGCAGGGCGGCGCTCCATCAAGTGACCATGGGTTAAGCGAGTATGGCCAATACACAACCTGGCCAGAGCTGTTTCCCACCGCCGGTTATGGTGGAAGGAGGACGGCCACGAGGAAACACAACATTTAAGAGTACGTAGTTTGTTACCAGTAACAGACAACGAAGAAGCCTGCCAACGGGTAAGGACGGAGGAATGGATAACCGGGTAAAAGTCGGAATACAGAATGCCTTTACGAGAGATGGGACAAGAGCGGACAGCTTCCTTGGCGGCAGCATCCGCACCCTCATTTAAAGACACACCAATATGGCTAGGAACCCAACAAAACTCAACCGACTTAAATTTACTGTGAACAAGAAACAGCCAATGCTGGATCTCGACAACTACAGGATGAACCGGATTAAAGGACCCGAGAGCCATGAGGGCACTACGGGAATCAACAACAACTACAAAGGAAGACTGACAACGAGAAAGCAGAAGACGAAGAGCATAGAGAATAGCATAAAGCTCCGCTGTAAAGATGCTAGTCTCCGGAGGTAAGCGACACATATAAGTGCAATCAGGAAAAACAACAGTAGCCAACACCATCCGCTGACTTAGATCCATCGGTGAAGATAGAAACGGAGCGGGAGTGAGAAGAAAAGTGCTCAAGGAAAAGGCGTTTTAGAACCGTAGGAGGGGTAAAAGCTTCAGTGATACGGGTCAAGGATGTACAAAACCGCGGAAGAGGTACTCTCCATGGGGGCAAAGAAGGAACAACAGGGGCCTCGTAGCCTGGTGGATAGCGCGCAGGACTCGTAATTCTGTGGCGCTGGTTCGATTCCCACACGAGGCAGAAACAAATGGGCAAAGTTTCTTTCACCCTGAATGCCCCTGTTACCTAGCAGTAAATAGGTACCTGGGAGTTAGTCAGTTGTCACGGGCTGCTTCCTGGGGTGTGTGTGTGTGGTGTGAAAAAAAAAAAAAGTGTAGTTAGTAAACAGTTGATTGACAGTTGAGAGGCGGGCCGATAGAGCAAAGCTCAACCCCCGCAAACACAACTAGGTGAAAACGAGGAGAAACATTAGAAATACGAACGGAAAGAGAGTCCTGTAGGCGAGATAGCCGGACAGAAAGAGGGAGGTGGAGAAGAGGAACAGTAACTGCAGGAGGGGTAAAAGTTAAAGCACGACAGAGGCGAGAGGAAGGATGTTGTAAGGACCGCGCAAGATAGCGAAGACAGTAGCGATCACGGCGGTCTTGGAGAGACAGGAAGCCAGTGTTAACATACAAGCTGAGGACGGGAGTCGAACGAAAGGCACAAGAACTGAGGCGCAACCCAGTATGGTGCAAAGCATCCAGACAGCGAAGAGTAGAAGGAGAAGCAGACGAGTAAGCAGGGCAACCATAATCGAGCTTAGACAGGACGAGAGAGGAATGTAAAGCAAGGAGAGTGCGCCTATCTGCCCCCCAAGAAGTATGGGACAAGACCCGAAGGAGGGTAAGGGCCTTAGAGCACTCAACTCGGAGGTAAGAGATATGGGGAGACCAAGAAAAACGAGTGTCAAGGAATAACCCCAAAAGCTTCGCAGAATCTGTGTACTCGAGGGGATGATCATAAAGTGACAAAGAGGGACGAAGAACGACCCGTTTCCGCGTAAAAGTCATGGCACAAGTCTTAGAAGTAGAGAACATGAAGCCATGATCGGTGGCCCAAGATGACACGGCATCAATTGCAAGTTGAAGCCGGCGCTGAAGGAGAGGCGAATCATCACCCTGACAGCAAAGGGTAAGATCATCGACATAGAGAGCGGAGAAGACACCTGAATGAAGAGAGGAAAGAAGTCCATTGAGGGCAACCAGAAAAAGAGTAGTGCTTAGAACACTACCCTGGGGCACACCTTCGTATTGCTGAAAAGAGGCAGAGAGCGGTACCAAGGCGCACCCGAAAGGAACGACGAGAGAGGTAGCTGCGGAGAAAGACAGGGAGACGACCACAAAGGCCAAAAGAATGAAGTTGAGATAGAATATGATACTGCCAAGTGGTGTCGTAAGCCTTTTCCAGGTCAAAAAGGACAGCAACAACGGAGGTCTTCGAAGCAAAAGCAGTACGAATATAGACCTCCAAGTTCACCAGAACATCTGTCGTGCTGCGGCACTTGCGGAAACCAAATTGAGAAGGGGAGAGGAGGTGATGGTGTTCCAGGAACCACATCAGACGAACGTTAACCATACGTTCAAAGAGTTTGCAGACAACTTGTGAGGGCAATAGGGCGAAAGTCCTTTGGGGAAGTACCCAGAGACCCCGGTTTGCGAACAGGAATGCCAACGGCTTCGAGCCAGTCCTCAGGGACTGACGACGACTCCCAGATCCGATTATACAGACTCAGTAAATACTGAGACGTGTACGGAGGGAGATGGCGAAGCATCTCATAATGAATACCATCGGGGCCCGCCGCCATAGAACCGCAGAGGGCCAGGGCAGAACGAAGTTCAGAGAGAGAGAAGGGATCATTATAGGGAAGCTGAAGACGAGTGCAGAAATCTAAAGGACGAGACTCAAGGACAGGTTTACGAAGAAGGAAAGATTGAGGAAGATGAAGACCAGAGCTAACAGAAGAAAAGTGGGAACCCAGTATGGAAGCGACCTGCAACGGGTCCGCCACAAGAGTATCATGGAGGTGAAGGACCGGTGAAACATCGGGAACGAACTTACCCGCTATCTTGCGGATACGCTTCCAGATCTGGGACAAAGGAGTTTCGGACGTAATTGTTGCGACATAAGATGCCCAACATTCACGTTTAGCCGTAAGGATGCCCCTACGGGCCACCGCACTCGCTTTCCGAAAGAAAAGAAAAAGAATCGGTCGTCTGCCTACGGCGGTGCCTCTTCCAGGCTGCACGCTTACAGCAGACAGCCCGAGCACAGTCCGCATTCCACCACGGAACGCACTTCCGTGGACCCCGAAAGGAAGAGCGAGGAATAGAGCGGAGGGCAGCGTTGAAGACAGTGTCATGAAAAAGGAGAGCACCAGAGAGGCAGAAGGGAGAGGTCAGAGAGAGCAGCACTGAGGGTAAATAGGGTCCAGTCCGCCTTAGCAAACTGCCACCTAGGGAAAGAGAGGGAAGGGCGAAAAGAGAAAAAGGAAACAAGGATGGGGAAATGATCACTTCCATGGAGGTCATCAAGAACCTGCCACGTGAAATCTAAGTAAAGAGAAGAAGAGCAGAGAGAAAGATCGAGACAAGAAAAGGTGCGAGTCCGAGAGTCCAAATGAGTGGGCTCACCAGAATTCAGAAGAGACAGGGAAGAAGAGAGGAAAACCGGCTCAAGAAGGCGACCCCGTGTATTCGTCAGAACGTCACTCCAAAGAGAATGATGACAATTGAAGTCACCCAGCAGGAGCACAGGCTCCGGCAAGGAGTCTAGGTGGTGTTTCAAATCAGGAAGAGAAAGCGGGTCACTCGAGGGGAGATAAATGGAACAAACTGTGTACCATTTCCCCACAAAGATACGAGCAGCAGAACAATAGAGGCGCGAAGGAAAAAGTAAAGGAACAAAGGGAACATCAGCACAAATCAAGAGAGTAGAAGAATTAGAAGCCCCAGCAACGGCTGGGGGGGGGGGGGGGGGAAGAGAAAGGAATAGCCACGAAAACGACCAGGACGAGCACCAAGCATCGGCTCCTGGAGACAGACACAAGGGGGCGAAAACTGCGAAATCAGAAGTTGGAGTTCGAAGAAATTGGCGTAATAACCTCGAACGTTCCATTGAAGAAGAGACATCGACGAGAAGAGAAAAGACAAAAACAGAGAACAAGGAAGAAACAAAGGCGAAAGAGCAACAGAGCACGTTAAAGAATATCAGGGTCGGGATCAAGGTCAGCAAAGTCAGGGTTAGGGGGCATGGTTAAACTGAGCAAAGACGGAGGGAAGGAAGCGGGAGAACAGACCAGAGGTGGGCAGGCGGGGTCCGCAGGAGGAGGAAGAGACAACCGAGAGGAGCAGTCAAGGACAGCAGCAGGAAGAGGGGGGGTAGAAAGAGGAGAGCGCACCTCAGCAACGGCAGCAACCGAGAGGGAAGCGGGGGATAAAGAAACCTCCATAGCAGGAACAGGGCGCGCAACCACCGAAATGGGAGGGGAAAGAGCGAGAGAGGCAGAAGTAGGGGCTGAGGAAGAAAGCGAAACCTTCTTACCCACCGGGGAGGAGGAAGGAGAGGAGCCAGGCTTACGCTTCTGACGTAAAGAGACATGTGTCCCAGCAACCACGTACTGGGCAACGGATTCTAGCGTCTCAACAGGAGAAGCTGAACGAGAGCACACATGACGGCCGTTTGGAGAGCGATGGACATCAGCCCGCACCAACAGGCGGCGGGGAGAGTCAAGAGACTGAGGGGAAGGATGGGTAGGAGGAACGGAGGGAGACGAGGAAGACACAGGAGACAAGACAGACCGGGTAGAAAGAAGGGGAACCCCAGACAGAGGACCAGGAGGTGGATCCTTCGGGAGAGAACCCAAAGGAACAGAGGGGGCAGTGGGCGTATCAGGGTCCAAGGCCCGGAAACGGTTGTGAGTGAGGAAGGTGGGAAGGACGAGGAGAGGAAGAGCGCAACACGTGAGCATAAGAGAGATTAGCATAAGGCGGGAGCCGGCGAACCTGGCGCCTCGCCTCAGGAAAAGATAAACGCTCCCGGTGCTTCAAGTTGCGGCCGGCTGCCTCAAGCTTGTAAGTAAGTAAGTAATTATCAAAAGAAGGCACCAAACCGGGAAGGCTATGTAGCACCATCAAATACGCAAAATAATCAGAGGGCGCTAAATATCACCAAGGATGCCAATACGAGAACAAAAACGCATAAGGCGAACGATATCAAAAGTATCCGAGTCACCAAGAATTCTATCGAGAGACAGGTGACCGCGAGGGGCGGTCGGAAAGCAAGACACACGCTCGTCCTGGAAGTCAGGACATTCAAGAAGGACATGCACGACCGTAAGAGGGACAATGCAACTAGGACAATAAGGAGCAGGGCGGCGCTCCATCAAGTGACCATGGGTTAAGCGAGTATGGCCAATACGCAACCTCGCCAGAGCTGTTTCCCACCGCCGGTTACGGTGGAAGGAGGACGGCCACGAGGAAACACAACATTTAAGAGTACGTAGCTTGTTACCAGTAACAGACAACCAAGAAGCCTGCCAACGGGTAAGGACTGAGGAATGGATAACTGGGTAAAAGTCGGAATACGGAATGCCTTTACGAGAGATGGGACAAGAGCGGACAGCTTCCTTAGCGGCAGCATCCGCACGCTCATTTAAAGACACACCAACATGGCTGGGAACCCAACAAAACTCAACCGACTTAAATTTACTGTGAACGAGAAACAGCCAATGCTGGATCTCGACAACTACTGGATGAACCGGATTAAAGGACCCGAGAGCCATGAGGGCACTACGAGAGTCAACAACAACCACAAAGGAAGACTGACAACGAGAAAGCAGGAGACGAAGAGCATAGAGAATAGCATAAAGTTCTGCTGTAAAGATGCTAGTCTCCGGAGCCAAGCGACAAATATAAGTGCGATCAGGAAAAACAACAGAGTAGCCAACACCGTCCGCTGACTTAGACCCATCGGTGAAGACAGAAACGGAGCGGGAGTGAGAAGAAAAGTGCTCGAGGAAAAGGCGTTTTAGAACCGTAGGAGGGGTAAAAGCTTTAGTGATACGGGTCAAGGAAGTACAAAACCGCGGAAGAGGGACCCTCCACGGGGGCAAAGAAGGAACAACACGAGGAGAAACATCAGAAATACGAACGGAGAGAGAACCCTGTAGGCGAGATAACCGGACAGAAAGAGGGAGGTGGTGAAGAGGAACAGGAACCGCAGGAGGGGTAAAAGTCAAAGCACGACAGAGGCGAGAGGAAGGATGTTGCAAGGACCGCGCAAGATAGCGAAGACAGTAGCGATCACGGCGGTCCTGGAGAGACAGGAAGCCAGTGTCAACATACAAGCTAAGGATGGGAGTCGAACGAAAGGCACCAGAACTGAGGCGCAACCCAGTATGGTGCAAAGCATCAAGACGGCGAAGAGTAGAAGGAGAAGCAGACGAGTAAGCAGGGCAACCATAATCGAGCTTAGACAGGACGAGAGAGGAATGTAAAGCAAGGAGAGTGCGCCTATCTGCCTCCCAAGAAGTATGGGACAAGACCCGAAGGAGGGTAAGGGCCTTAGAGCACTCAACACGGAGGTAAGAGATATGGGGAGACCAAGACAAACGAGTGTCAAGGAATAACCCCAAAAGCTTCGCGGAATCTTTGTATTCAAGGGGATGACCATAAAGTGACAAAGAGGGACGAAGAACAACCCGTTTCCGCGTAAAAGTCATGGCACAAGTCTTAGAAGAAGAGAACTTGAAGCCATGACCTGTGGCCCAAGACGACACGGCATCAATTGCAAGTTGAAGCCGGCGTTGAAGGATTGGCGAATCATCACCCTGACAACAAAGGGTAAGATCATCGACATAGAGAGCGGAGAAGACACCAGAAGGAAGAGAGGAAAGAAGACCATTGAGGGCAACAAGAAAAAGAGTAGTGCTCAGAACACTACCCTGGGGCACACCTTCGTATTGCTGAAAAGAGGGAGAGAGAGCGGTACCAAGGCGCACCCGAAAGGAACGACGAGAGAGGAAGCTGCGGAGAAAGAGAGGGAGATGACCACGAAGGCCAAAAGAATGAAGTTGAGATAGGATATGATAACGCCAAGTGGTGTCGTAAGCCTTTTCTAGGTCAAAAAGGACGGCAACAACGGAGGTCTTCGCAGCAAAAGCAGTACGAATATAGACCTCCAAGTTCACCAGGACATCTGTCGTGCTGCGGCACTTGCGGAAACCAAATTGAGAAGGGGAGAGGAGGTGATGGTGTTCCAGGAACCACATCAGACGAACGTTAACCATACGTTCAAAGAGTTTGCAGACACAACTTGTGAGAGCAATAGGGCGAAAGTCCTTAGGGGAAGTACCCAGAGACCCCGGTTTGCGAACAGGGAGGACAACGGCATCGAGCCAGTCCTCAGGGACTGACGACGACTCCCAGATCCGATTATACAGACTCAGTAAATACTGAGACGTGCTCGGAGGGAGATTGCGAAGCATCTCATAATGAATACCATCGGAGCCCGCCGCCGTAGAACGGCAGAGGGCCAGGGCAGAACAAAGTTCAGAGAGAGAGAAGGGATCATTATAGGGAAGCTGAAGATGAGTGCAGAAATCTAAAGGACGAGACTCAAGGACAGGTTTACGAAGAAGGAAAGATTGGGGAAGATGAAGACCAGAGCTAACAGAAGAAAAGTGGGAACCCAGTTCGGAAGCGACCTGCAACGGGTCCGCCACAAGAGTATCATGGAGGTGAAGGACCGGTGAAACATCGGGAACGAACTTACCCGCTATCTTGCGGATACGCTTCCAGATCTGGGCCAGAGGGGTCTCGGACGTAATTGTTGAGACATAAGACGCCCAACATTCACGTTTAGCCGTACGGATGGCCCTACGGGCCACCGCACTCGCTTTCCGAAAGAAAAGAAAAGAATCGGTCGTCTGCCTACGGCGGTGCCTCTTCCAGGCTGCACGCGTACAGCGGACAGCCCGAGCACAGTCCGCATTCCACCAGGAAACGCACTTCCGTGGACCCCGAGAGGAAGAGCGAGGAATAGAGCGGAGGGCAGCATTGAAGACAGTGTCATGAAAAAGGAGGAGAGCGCGAGAGAGAGAGGCAGAAGGGAGAGGTCAGGGAGAGCAGCACTGAGGGTAAATAGGGTCCAGTCTGCCTTAGTAAACTGCCACCTAGGGAAAGAGAGGGAAGGGCGAAAAGAGAAAAAGGAAACAAGAATGGGGAAATGATCACTTCCATGGAGGTCATCAAGAACCTGCCACGTGAAATCTAAGTAAAGAGAAGAAGAGCAGAGAGAAAGATCAAGACAAGAAAGGGTGCGAGTCCGAGAGTCCAAATGAGTGGGCTCACCAGAATTCAGAAGAGACAGGGAAGAAGAGAGGAGAAACGGCTCAAGGAGGCGACCCCGGGTATTCGTCAGAACGTCACCCCAAAGAGAATGACGACAATTGAAGTCACCCAGCAGGAGCAGGCTCCGGCAAGGAGTCCAGGAGGTGTTTCAAATCAGGAAGAGAGCGGGACACTCGGGGGGTGATAAATGGAACAAACTGTGTACCATTTCCCCACAAAGACACGAGCAGCAGAACAATGGAGAGGCGAAGGAAAAAGTAACGCAACAAAGGGAACATCAGCCCGAATCAAAAGAGCAGAAGAATTAGAAGCCCCAGCAATGGCTGGGGGGGGGGGGGAGAGAAAGGAATAGCCACGAAAACGACCAGGACGAGCACCAAGCATTGGCTCCTGGAGACAGACACAAAGGGGCGAAAACCGCGAAATCAGAAGTTGGAGTTCGAGGAAATTGGCGTAATAACCTCGAACGTTCCATTGAAGAATGGACAACGACGAGAAGAGAAAGGGCAAAAACAGAGAACAAGGAAGAAACAAAGGCGAAAGAGCAACAGAGCACGTTAAAGAATATCAGGGTCGGGATCAGGGTCAGCAAAGTCAGGGTTAGGGGGCATGGGTAAACTGAGCAAAGACGGAGGGAAGGAAACGGGAGAACAGAGCAGAGGTGGGCGGGCAGGGTCTGGAGGAGGAGGAGGAGGAGGAGGAGGAGGAGGAGGAAGGAAGGAGGAGGAGACAACGGAGAGGAGCCGTCAAGGACAGCAGCAGCAGGAGGGGGAGTAGAAAGAGGGGAGCGCACCCCAGCAAGAGCAGCAACCGAAAGGGAAGCAGGGGCCAAAGAAACTTCCATAGCAGGAACAGGGGGCGCAAGCACTGAAACGGGAGGGGAAGGAGCAACAGAGCCAGAAGGAGGAGCTGAGGAAGAAAGCGAAGCCTTCTTACCCGCCGGGGAAGAGGAAGGAGAGGAGCCAGGCTTACGCTTCTGACTTAAAGAGACCGGTGTCCCAGCAACTACGTACCGGGCAACGGATTCCAGTGTCTCAACAGGAGAAGCCGAACGAGAGCACACACGACGGCCGTTAGGAGAGCGATGGACATCCGCCCGCACCGACAGGCGGTGGGGAGAGCCAATAGATGGAGGAAGAGGATGGGAAGGAGGATCGGAGGGGGACGAGGAAGAAGACACAGAAGACACGACAGACCGGGTAGAAGGAAGGGGAACCCCAGACAGAGGACCAGGAGGATGATCCTTCGGGAGAGAACCCAAAGGAACAGAGGAGGGGGCAGTGGGCGCATCAGGGTCCAAGGCCCGGAAACGGTTGTGAGTGAGGAAGGCGGGAAGGACGAGGAGAGGAAGAGCGCAACACGCGAGCATAACAGATATTAGCATAAGGCGGGAGCCGACGAACCTGGCGCCTCGCCTCAGTTAAAGATAAACGCTCCCGGTGCTTCAGGTTGAGGACGGCTGCCTCAAGCTTGTAATGGACACACGCACGGGAGAAGGTAGGATGGGCCTCACCGCAGTTGAGGCAACGAGCCTGGGGAGAAGTGCACTCCGACTTAGAGTGACCTTCGCCACCACACAAAGGACAGAGAGAGAGAGTCCCGGAACAGCTGATGGCACCATGCCCAAACCTCCAGCACTTATTACAGAGCCGAGGAGAAGGAATGTACTCCTGGACAGAGCACCTGGCACCAGCATGAATGACAGAGGGTGGAAGGGTCCTACCATCAAAGGCAATCTTAACAACCCGGAGGGGTTGACGGCGACTACCACGAGGGGGACGAGTAAACGTGTCCGCCTGGACAATAGAATGGGCCTGGGCAGTAAGGATATGTCGAATATCGTCGTGGCAGTCGCGCAGGTCCCGAACACCGGTCGAAACATGGGGCGGGAGCAGAATAGTGCCAACACTGGCATTCAACTGAGCGTTCTTCGAGACCCGAACAGGGGTCTCGCCAAGGCAGGATAAGGCAGCCAATCGGGAAGCAGCATCCTGATTAGGAGCAGCAACACGTGTACCGAGACGAGAAGGGGTTGAAAGTAATGGAGGCATCCACGGAATCAACGAGATGTCTATGGAGGGAGAAATCGTCAGGAGGCGCAGAATCAAGAGGGAGGAGATCAAAATATTTGGCCCACGAAGCAGGACCAAACAAGGCTTGATAGGTAGCAGAACTGGAAGGAATCGAACGAGGGCAGCCGTGACGAGGACGGCGGTGAGAACCCCCAGAGAGGGGTTAAAAGGCGCAGTAGTTACAATTAGAGATGGGGCCGCGCCAGGGGACAAGGTAGTCACCACTGGGGGCTTGGGGCTCGACCCAACCACAGAGGAGGGAGGGGAGCCAGGGGAAGGAATCAGAGGCCAAAGAAGGAGCAAGGTCGGGGCCCAATGCAGCGGAGGCTACAGAGCCCAGTCTTCCAAGACAGGCCGACTCGGGGCTTGGTCGCCCACCCCTCGAGCCTGAGAGGGTACAACAAAAGCATTTCAAGACATAGGTACGAAGAGTGAAATTCATCCACGAATGTGCCCCCATACCCACCATGGAGTCACAATTTGAGGCAGGACACCCAACAGGGAGCTATCGCCGATCATGCCGGGGCCCCCTAGGGGTGCGTCGTGAGTATACGCCCCCACAAACGCCACCTCAAGAATCGTCAGTCCGTCGAGATCGGGTTCAGCGACGAAAAGGGGTTTTGACAATAAAAGGTTCCCCTCGCTAGAGACGTTGGGTACTACAGTTCTACGGGTGCAAGAGTATGCCTCAAGCACCCGGGCGTCAAAAAAGAAGAAGTCCAAAGATAGAATCCAAGACAAGCAAAAGGTCGGCAGTTAACGACAAGCAGATAGGAGAAGAGGGGGTGAAAAACGAAACAATGAAAAGGAAAAGCAATCCGGCACAATTAGATTAGACAGCAGCTGGAGTGCAACGCCAGAAAAGGACAGGACTGTCCACGGAGCATCACACTCCTGCAGCCGTCCATGAAGTCCCCTCACGACGCCAACGTTCCGGATGGGGAGGGGGACTGGGCACCAGCACCCCCCCCCCCCCCATCCTCCCAAACAGTCAGCACAGACAAGGCCCCACAAGTGTGCTCACGAACAACTTCTCAGACACGGTTCCCCAAACACGAGTGCATAACCAATATTTACCTATGGCCTTTCTACCTTAGATAATGGTCGGGAGCCGAGCGGACAGCACGCGGGATTTGTGATCCTGTGGTCCTGGGTTCGATCCCAGGCGCCGGCGAGAAACAATGGGCAGAGTTTCTTTCACCCTATGCCTCTGTTACCTAGCAGTAAAATAGGTACCTGGGTGTTAGTCAGCTGTCACGGGCTGCTTCCTGGGGGTGGAGGCCTGGTCGAGGACCGGGCCGCGGGGACACTAAAAAAGCCCCGAAATCATCTCAAGATAACCTCAAGATGGTGGAAACTTGTGGCTAGTTTGCACATCAGCCACACTAGTTTAACTCGTGGATACTTTGTGGAACAAGGTCCTGCTCTTTTCCGAAAATGTATTTCCCTACTTTCAATCGTGCACTTCATTGTAAACATTTCAGGATATCGCTAATGCAAGGAATGTCATGTCCCTATGTAGAAACCAATACCAATGTTATGTTTGTCTTGCTTTAAATATTACACCCCTTTGAGTAACAGAAGCAGCTTTGTACTGCCCGGCACTGCCTTTTTATAGTTAAGCGAGGTGGAAACTCCTAGAGCAGCTGCTCAGCTCTTCTGCTCATTACTATCCAGATCCCCAAATTATTTAGACATCTTGTATTAGAGCATTAACAGACAAACTTCCCAATGAAATAGTCATCTCCCCCTCCCCCCCTTCAAGAACGAGAACTTTACTGGGAAGTAATTATTAAAAGGAGGCACCAATCAGGAGAGACCAGCACAATCTGTCACTGGATATTTAAATGGCACTACTTATCACCGAGGCTGTGTAAAATGCTTAGGTCAAGCTATGTTTGTATCTCTAAGGATTTTATTTAGGGACAAATGACCACAAGTATTTACTAGGTAGCATGAGATGTTCTGAAAAGTTGGGACATTCACCAAGGATATGCACGACCAATACAGTTTGAATTGAGGAAGAGTCTTCAATTAAGTTCCGCCGAGTTTAGCGGATATGACCAATGCGTTACCTAGCAAGAGCCGTTTTCCAATGCCAATTAAGGTGGAAGCAGGCAGGCCAAGGGGACAAGCTACCTGTAAGAACACCGTTACCTGCTTCATACGACTGCCAATGGCTTGTGTCCGAGGAATGAATGATTTGGCATAAAGTCGTACAGGGAAGGACTTCAGGAAATAATTCAAACGCGGATAGATTCTAGCAGCAGTATCCGTGCTCTATTCAAGAGAATAACTCAATAAGGCTGGGAACCTAGCTAAGTAGTCTTCAATCTATCGGAGAAGAGTAAGCCAAAATTTTACTTCGCCTATCCACAAAGGATTAAACAATTGCAGAGCCATATGTGCATCAGCCACAAAAATAACCATTTACAGGAAAAAAAAAAAAAAAAATATTCCAGCAAGTTTAACTGAAGATGCTAGCCTCCAGGGTAGGTGGCTTAGACATTTGGTCCATAAATATAATTGCGTAGCCAGTATCAAACCTTAAGTGAATTGTGCAACATAATGTGCGCGTGAAGATAAATCTTACAGTCTAAGGGAATGGTTATCTGCTAGATTTGTACCCAACGACTGAAGTGGTGTGCACCCAGCATTGGTTATCACCCTATGTAAGGGCACAAGTACCTCGTGGCTAAAGATCAGTGTTCATATTAATTCAGATATAATGCGTGGCGACATATGTTACCTGGTTATACTGGCAGTACACACTTATAACCATTGATGTCTCATGCCGACAGTGTTCGCAGAGGAGCATAGGTTAGCGAGAAAAATCACTGATACACGACAGTCTCAAACGGTTCTGATAACTTTTCCTCCTACGGCCAGCGACATCACAGACGCCCATAGTTTACCTAATCACATGCTTGTAAATGTAAAGCACACTGCTACCCCTTCTGCCTAAGGCTATTGCCTTCAGTTTTTTTTCTTTGCCTGATTGGGGTTAAATGATATGAATGCATTTGGGGAAGTGCCACTGCTTTAAACAACTTAGTGAGGACAGGTTGCCTTATAGTCTGGTCAACACTACAGTTCTGACCTCGCTAGCAGGTAGGCGTCTGCAAACTGATAGACAAATCCATAACCAGACTATTTAACAACTCACGGTCGCTACATTGACATTATTCCTTTTGTCTCCCCCCCCCCCCCCCAACAGATCAAACGTGTTTGGAAGATGAGCGATGTAGACAAACTACTTCAGAGAATGAAAACAAAGTGTGTGTTTAGTATTTATATTAACACACTTATCAGATTCTTTTATTAAAAATTCTTACTCTAAGACAAAATGAATCAATAGGATTAAAAGCTTACTGCCATTAGTTATAATATTACAATAATGAGAACAAATGGAGAATAACTATTGA
The DNA here is from genome assembly GCF_040958095.1 of Procambarus clarkii. Lineage (NCBI taxonomy): Eukaryota > Metazoa > Arthropoda > Malacostraca > Decapoda > Cambaridae > Procambarus > Procambarus clarkii. Next base: position 31,090,398 of record NC_091187.1, read on the forward strand.
ACATAGAAGCGTGGAGCTTCACAGATGACACGCCTCAGGCGGAAACAGGAGGAGTCGTGCCAAGTGACACCATCGTTATACTGGTTGTTTAACTCCGCCAGACAGTCCGCGTTGCCTTCATCGTTGTCTGGCTGTGGTAGTCCTCGCCTGGGGAAGACAAGTGGTACTCAATGCCATGATCATTACCAATCAACACCACAAGTGTTTACGGTCAACAAACTAGTTCTCACCTGCCGGTGCTAGACCAGTTAGAGTAGGGAGAGGAAGTGCCAGATAACCACGACCTCGAGTTACGTTTGTTGCCGCTCGTCCAGATGTCGCTGATGTCTGAAATATATAATTTCATTACATCCAAGTTAGCGACTCCAGGCCAAGTTATACTCCAATACTAGCATGTCAACTTGCGTGCAATCAGGAACCTGGAGATTAATTCTTGCTTCCTGAGACTTTCAATACTGACGGCCTGGAAGCCGTTGCCACGGCCAGAGCAGTAATAGGTTGCTTGCTCCCAGGTGTAGAGTCTACCAGAGTCGTGACACCATGAGAAGTGATACGCTCTGCCGTCCTCTACCTCGTCAACCTGACCAGTTGGAATACACATTATGTGGGGGGCTCATTTTAAGTGCCATTTAACCTTAACACTGCTATATTAAAGGAAAATAAAACGTCTTACCAGGGGTTTAGCAGCATGGTTACATAGAGATGAAGTTGGACGGAAGGTAAAGGGAGGCAATAGGGAAGATACTTGTTGAGGCTGAGGAATGAAGGCCCGAGGCTGGCTTGGTAGTTGTGGCTGAACAAACACAGGTTGTTGGGCTGGTAGTTGTGGGAGGGTTGCTGGGGTTGAGGAGGTTGGGTGGGGCCGCCTTCAGATACCAAGAGGTTCAGTTGAGGTAACGAATGGCCTGTCAACAGTGACTCCCAAGATGACAGGAGCAGCGTCGTCTCTAATGAAGTATTGGGCCCAGGATGGCATCACTCCCGTCGCAATCACCAGAAATATTATGACACTCATCTGTAACGAGATTAAAATATTACAAAAAACAAGTAACTGACAACTATTGTTAAGTTACATCACAAGTAAACAAAGTACGTCTTCATTTTGGAAGTAATAATTTTGCAAAACTTGCTAGATTCAAAGTAGCACATACATGCGTAAGTATATTTTAGACAAGTTAAAGATTTCAGTAGTGAAGTTTCACACAAAAAAAAACTTTGACATAGTAAGTAATTATTAAAAGAAGGCATCAAACTGGGAAGGCTATGTAGCACCATCAAATGCACGAAATAATCAGAGGACGCTAAATATCATCGATGATGCCAATATAGAATAAAGACTCAAGGCGAAAGATATCAAAAGCACCCCATTCACCACGAACTATCGAGGGACAAGCGACTGCAAGGAACGGTAGGAAAGCAGAACACCCTCGTCCTGGTAGTCAAGACATTCAATAAGGACATGCACGACTGAACGCAGAAAAATGCAATTTGGACAATTGATGGAGTTTTGCCCTGCTCCTTAGTGATGGTGAATTAAGCAAGTGACCGATATGCAACCTTGCTAGAGTCACTTCCTGCCGCCAGTAGGAGGAAGGACACTGAAGGGGGGGGGGGGAAACTATGCTTAAAAGCCCACAGCTTGTTATCAACTGCAGAAAACTAACAACCCTGCCAACAGGCAAGGATGGAGGAATGAATAACTGGGTAAAAGCCAGAATACCTTTACTGGAGATGGGACAAGAACAGATAGGCTTTCTAGCAGCAGCATCTGTACGCTTAAACACCAAAATGGCTGGTAACCCAGCAAAGTTACAGATAAGTTTAGAGATGAGCAACAACCTATGCTTCTCGATAATCACTGGATGAACAGGATTAAGGGACCCTAGAGCCACGAGGAGAATTAACTACAACCACAAAGGATTGACACAGAACGCAGGAGACAGTAGAGAGAATAGCATAAATTTCCACTAAAGATGCTAGTCTCTGAAGGGAGGCAATACACAAGTGCGGTCAGGAAAAACAGTAGCCTACATCGCCCGCAGACTTAGACCCATCGGTGAAGATTGGAACCAAGCGGATGTGTGAAGAAAAGTGCTCAAGGAAAAGGCTTTTCAGAATCATAGGAGGCGTAAATGCTTTAGTGATGCGGTTCAAGGATGTACAAAACTTTGGCAGGGGTACTCAATTGGTGATGGAGTCTCCCCTCCTCCCCCCCCAAAAAAAAAAATTAATGTTGAGAAACATTAGAACTAAGGACCTAATGAGAATAATGTTAGATATACACAGACAAAACAAGGGAGGTGGTGAAGAGGGACAGGTAATACAAGAGGGGTAAAATGCAAAGCACGACAGAGATTGGAGAAAAAGTTTTAAGGACCGCACAGAATAGCGAAGACAGTAGCAATTATGGCAGTCCTGTAGAGATTGGAAGCTAGTGTCAACGTACAAGCCGAGGGTTGGAGTTTAACAAAAGGCACTACAGCAGAGGTGCAATCCAGTATGGTGCAAAGCATCAAAACTGCGAAGAGTAGAAGCAGGCGAGTAAACAGGGCAACCATAATCTAGTTTAGATAGGACGAGAGAAGAATGTAAAAAGGAGAGTGTGCACCCATCTCTTCCCCCCCCCCCCCCATCCCTCCAAGAAATATAGGACAACACTTTGAGGCGGTTAAGGGCCTTAAAGCTTTCAACTCAGGTAAGAGATATGGGGCGACCAAGACAAACGAGTGTCAAAGATGAACTCCATAACCTTAACGCAATTTTTATTCAAGGCGAAGACCATGAAGCAACAAGGATGGACGAAAGAACTACACGCCTCCGAGGATAAGTCATAGAACAAATTTTAGAGAACTAAGCCATGATCGATGGCCCAAGACGACACGGCATCAATTGCAAGTTGAAGACGCCGTTGAAGAGGCGAATCATCACCGATAGCAAGGTTAAGATCGTCGACAGAGACGAGAAGAGGCCAGAAGGAACGAAGATCATTGAGGGCAACCAAATAAATTTATTTTGTTCAGAACATTACCTTGGGGTACACCCTCATATTGCCTTAAACGTGCAGAGAGTTGTACCAAGCCTCCCTAAAGGAACGAGGAGATGAAACTTTAGCAGACGAGGGGGAAGATTCCCACAAAGGCCAAAAGAATGAAGTTGAACAGAATATGATACCGCCAGGAAGGCAGCATCATATTCTGGCTCAAAGAGCCTTAAGAGGCTCTTCCAGGTCAAAAAGGACGGCAACAATAGAGATCCTTGCAGCAAAAGTAGTACGAATAGAGACCAAGTTCACCAGGACATCTGTTGTGCTGCAGCACATGCTAAAACCAAGCCGAGAAGGAGACGTGGTGATAGTGTTCCAAGAACTACATACGAACATTAACCATACGTTAAGACTTTAGAGACAACTTTTGAGGGCAATAGGGCGGAAACCTAGGAAAGGGTAGTCGAGGGATGACCTAAAGTGGTTTCCATAATGGGAGGACAACCGCATCGAGCCAGTCCTCAATGATTGACTACGACTCCCAGGTCTGATTAAACCGACTCTAAATACGTTTAGAGACGAAAATATCAGACGTTTCACAATCTCCCTCCCCGCACATCTCAATGATTGGCATCAGAGTCCACCACCGTAGAACCACAGAGGGCTACGGCAGAGAAGCTCAGAAGGGATCGTTATAGGGAAGGCCGAGATGGCTACAGAAATCTAAAGGGAGAGATTAAGAAGACTTAAGGAAAGCTCTACGAAGACGAGAACCAGAGCCAACATAAAAAGTGGAAACCCAATTTCGTCACGATGTGCAACCGGTCCCTCCCCCCATACGTACAAAGTATCACAGGTGAAGGACTGGTGAGACATCGTGAACCAAGTTGCCCACTATCTTTTAGACACGCTTCCAGATCTGCAGCAGGAGGAGTTTCAGACGTAATGGTGGAGACAAGACAGTACACATGTTTAGCTGTACTGATGGTCCTTCGGGCCACCATACTCTTTCCGAAACAAAAGAAAAGACTCAACCGTCTGCAGTTTCGCCCAGGCTGCATGCTTACAGCCCGAGCAGAGTCTACCAGGGAATGCACTTCCGCCTTCCCCGAGAAGGAGAGCGAGGAATAGAGTGCGGGCTATGTCGAAGACTCATGAAAAAAGGAGGGCCACGAGGGAGAGGCAGAATGGAAACGTTGGAGGTAGTAACATGGAGGGTAAAGAAGCGCCAGTCAGCTTCAGCAAACTGGCACCTAGGGAAGGAGTGGTGAGGGTGAAACGGAAAAGTGTAACAAGGATAGGAAAATGGACACTGCCATGGAGATAATCAAGAACCTGCCACACGAAATCAAAGTAAAGAGATGAACAAAGAGAAAGATAAAGACAGGAAAGGGGTGCGAGTCTGAGAATCCAAATAAGTGGGCTCGCCAGAATTCAGGAGATGGAAGAAGAGAGGAACGGTTCAAAAAGGCGACCCCATGTGTCAAAACATCACCCCAAAGGGTATGTTGACAATTTAAATCTTCTAGCAGGAGCACAGGCAAGGAATCATGAATTTTTTTTTTTTTCTAAGAACCGGAAGAGCAACCTGGACATTTGGGAGGTGGGGGGGGGGGGGGAAGGGGAAGGGTTGAGAAACTAATAGCCATGGAAGCTACCAGGACGAGCACCCAAGCACTGGCTCCTGAGACAGAGGCGAAAACTGAAATTAGAAGCTGGAGGTAAGGAAATTTGCGTAGTATCCACGAAAGTTACACTGAAGAAAATACAATAAAGAACATAGCAACATAGAAGAAAAGGGTGGAAAAGGAACAACACATTAAAGAAGCTCAGGGTCAGCAAAGTCAGGCGGAATGGGTAAAATGATTAAAGATGGAGGGAAGGGAGCAGGGTCCAGAAGAGGAGGAGGCAGAGGAGACAACCAAGAGTGGCAGTCAAGGACAGCAAGAGGGGAGCGCACCTCAGCAACCAAGAGGGGAGCGGGGGCCAAAGAAACTTTAATAGCAGGAAGAGGGGGCTCAACATGAGAGTGAACAATATCTCTGGGAATGTAATGGACATCAGCCCACACACAAGCAGCGTGGAGAACCAAGAGATGGAGGACCAGAGGGAGAGGAGAAAAAGGAGAAGAGACATGACAAACCGAGTAGAAATAAGGGGAACCCCTGACAGAAAGAGGGGAACCATTCTGGACCAAACAAAGGAACTGGGGAGGTGGGCGTGCCTGGGTATAAGGCCTGAAGTGGTTGCGAGACTGAGGAAGGACGAGGAGAGGGGGGGGGGGGGGGGGGGGAGTGCAACACGTGAACATAAGAGTCGTACAGGGAGAGGGTAGAGTTGAACCTCTTCTCAGAAAAAGAAACTTTCCCCAGTGTTTCAGGTGGAAGACTGCTGCCTCAAGTTTGTAATCTATACACTAGTATCTGGCAGCCAAGAGGACAGCACTTCGGATTCTTAGGCCTGAGGTTCGATCCGAAGTGGAGGCAGAGAAATGGGCAAGTCTTTCACACTGATGTTCCCGTTACCCAGCAGGGTATAGGTACCTGGGAGTGAGCTGCTGTGGGCCACTTCCTGGGGGGGGGGGGGGTCCGATGACCAGGCCACGGGGACGCTAATCCCCGAAATCAAGATTAGCTCAAGAGCACGAGTGAGAGAAAGTAGGGTCGGCCTCACTGCAATTGAGGAAAGGAGCCCGGGGAGAAGTCTACTCCAACTTACACCCTTGTCTTGTGTGGAGGCAACATTGGAGCATGCGAGGGCACCATGCCAAAACTTCCAGTACTTTTTATAAGAGCCAATGAGATGGAACGTACTCCTGAATGGAGCATCTGGCACCAGCAAGAATGACAGGTCAGAAGGGTCCTAACATCAAAAGAAATCACCACCCGAAGGGGCTGACGGCAACGACCACGAGGGGAGGGGGGGTGTCTAGTAAACATGTCTACCTGAAAGACAGAATGGCCTTTGATTCTTCATATCCTCGTGGCAGTCTTTTAGATTGCCAACACCCACTGGTTACAACATGATACACGAGAACTGTGCCATGACTAGTATTTAACAGCGTTCTTTGCTATGCAAAAAGGGGTCTCGCTAATGCAGGATAAGGCAGCCAAGCGAGTAGCTGCATCTTTAGAAGGATCAGCAACGACTCTCGCCGAGACTGGGGGGGGGGGAAGTCTAGTAGAATCCAAAGGATGGAGCTCAAAGTACTTAGGCCGCGTAGCAGGACCAATCTAGGAATGGTACAAATTAGCATGGGAAGGGAGCATACAAGAGCGGCCGTGAAGGTGACAACGGCGAGAACTTCGAGAAGGGTCATAAGGTGCAGTAGTGACAAAGATGGAGCCGTGCAAGGGGACGAGGCGGTCACCACAGAGGGTTTGGGGACTACCCTCCTCGACATAGGAGGGAGGGGAGCAGGCCAGAGTAGTCTGCTATGGGCCCAGAACAGGTCCTGTAGTAGGAGATACAGAGCAAAGTCTTCCAGGACAGTTTGACTCGGGGAGCCTGGTCGCCCACCCCACGAGCGAGTAAGAAGTCTTGTCAGTCATGCATCAATCAATCTAAATGTTTGGGACCTGGAACCAAGGGACACCACCTACCATGGTAGCCAGGTACGCCGAGCACGCGCCATTGCAGGAAGGGTGCGTCGTCTCCAGCGGTGCTCCCCTTTTCAACAGAGGAGTCTTACTACGTCGTCTAGTCTCCCATACTGGTGCCAAGACCCCATTCACCCTATCGCCCCAGCCGGGACACTTGACCAGCCACTCAGGGGGGGACCTCCCCCCTCCAGCAGGTGGTCCGATGGCTCACGAGGCCACTACGTGGTTCTCTTCTGAACGTACACCACCCAAAAAGGGGCAAAGGCAACCATCACTGGTCCCAGGGACGTGTACACGAGCTTCATCACGGCAAGGGGACACCACGGAGGGAGCTTCATGTAGCAATTATCCATCGATTGCTGCAATTACTGTTTACATGAACATAGTTAAAACTAATTCCAACAAAGTTTCCATTGACTGGTTAAACACTATTGCCAGAGCAATAATCAATGTTATACACCTGGTCTCTGGCCTGGGAAAAATACTAGAGCACGTTTAAGGCAGTAAACTCTTCTCCAACGAGTTTGTGATCCCACTGGTACGACCACAAGAAAATGCAAAGTATCCACCCCCCCCCCTTAGTCTCGTTTTGCAGGTCGTGTGTAATGTTTAGCCTTTACTACAACAGAAGAGGCTTTGTTCTCTATTTAGATACCCGGTTGGTTAGAAAAGTTAATGTCCATGAGGATCAGTGCCCTATAGGTTCAATACACGCACGTGCTCTTTGTATCAACTTTCTGTAGAGGGCAAAGGGGCCGTACTTTCACAAGGTTTAGGAAGCTTAAACCTATCTTGCAAGACCCATTCCATGCATACCACTTTCGAAGAAAGTTCGTCCACTAGCTATTCATCATCGCTGGCAATTTAGAGTTTACATTGTTGGGTCAGGAACCTTTGCAGCTTTACGCATCATTTTGATCTAGGTGAAATGACTTTCCTTTCACCCTAAAGTTCATTCCATGGATAAGTTTTCGGCAAGATCTTTGTGCTAACCTCCAAGACTAGAAGTACTAATGTTTGGAGGTGCCGGGCAATATAAAGTCATGGTTCAGTACATGTACTACAGTAGTTTTATCATCCCGATTCCTCCCCTCCCCCCCCCCCACCACCACTATGTCCAAAACTGTTGGACGTGGGAGTTGTGTAGCATTTGTTGCACGAAAAGTCAGAGTTTATGGAAGCAAATGCAAGGAGTCTAACTTAACATTCTGGTCAACTTCATTAAGAACAGCATGTTCCGTGTCCACCATATTCAGTAGTTCAAATTTATTGAAAAAAAAACACACTTACATAATTTGTAGATTAACCTACACGTGGTTATCTACCAGATGTCAATGTTAAGGTTTTATGGCAATAGCATTCACCCTGGCGAGTAATTTTACTGCTAAAATTGGTAGTTTTGCATTATGCTTAAAAAAAAAATTACTTCAATTGCTGCCAGGCTTTACCTTCCAGTTTAGAGTAATTGCAGTGAACTAACTGCCTCCCCCAAATGAATCGCGGGTTTACACTGAGCAAGGGGACCCTTTAAGATATACCTATTTAGGAGTATTGTGGTAGCTTTGAATACTCCCTCACTATACTAAAACACGAGGCAAGATTTATGACAAGTTTGTAGTAATAAACCTTCAAGAGCTTTAGTAAAGTACATGCGTGGAATAGAGGTTGTGGCATTCTGAAGAATGTGGGATATTATCTGACCAGGAAGATAATTGCCAGTTAAGGTTTCAATTAAAACTGGCATTAATTGTCACTTCAGGAAAGTCAGCGATGATCCGTCATGCATCAGAAAACACCAGTAGGTAAAGGGGGCGTTTACTAGTTATGTTAGTGCACCATTATGAAGACCAATTCGTCAAGCACCACGATCCTCAAGAAGCACAAGTACTTTATATTCACAAGGGCGAAATTTTCTACGCAATATTTATACCAGCAATAATTGCCATTTAAATACAGTATCCACTGATGATGAAAGAGTGGCCATTTTTTCCATACGACAGCCAAGATGATCGAGGCCGAGTTTTAGATAAGTTACTTAGTGTAAACCTAATCTTACCAATTCAGATTTAGTAAAGTGTAACAAAACCAGGAGGAATCATTTGTTAGACCTGAAGGTGCAAAGGGCATGTTGAATCAAGACAACTTTTCCTTCCAACACCCGTTACACAAGCTCCCTGCAAGTTTGTCAGTATAGGGTCTTTAGAGGTTTAACTGCTCAAGCCAATTATAGGCTTGAGGTTTAGGGAATTTCAGTCAAGTTAATAATTAAAATTAAGTCATGGCCGATTTTAATTCTTGTACAAGAGTTATGATAGTTTCAAAATTAATTAAATACACGAATTTTAGCAGTTTTATACCCAAACCAGTTAACCCACTCCACAAGGTAATATAGAAATCAAGAGACTCTTTTAATGTCATTTAAGAATAATCACTTTGTTAATAATTCTTAAGAACTCCATTTTAGTCGTGTGGAAGACAATTTAAAACTATATTAGGAATTCACATTAGGAGTAATTTATCTGGATATGAATCAAAGGCACGATTATATGCCATCTAGTTACATATAGCCATAGAAGATTACTAGGTATAAACATGGAATGTAATATTGTTGAAGTGGTTAATAACTTGCGTCATTTAGTTGACAACTGTTTGACTCACGACACTACTAGTTTGGCTGTGAAGTAAGGGGGGGGGGGGGGGTGGGAAGTTACAAGTTATGAAATACGTTCAACAATTTAACGTCTATAATAACACCTATTAGACAACTTAAAAAACATAAAAACCAACAAACAACCTATAACAAACATTTCAACAAAACTTAACAAAACACAAACCTTCGCTATGATAAGATGTCTTGCCGTGGAGAGGAGGTAACTGACACACCACGGCTCCAGCTCCCACTTTTATACTCACCACACTGCTTCTCATTGGTTAATAGTCTGACGCAACAGATCCATCTTGGCTTGTAATTGGCTGCGCCTCAACTGGGGTCTAAGACGCTAGTTACTCCTGCCACTACGACCATAACATGCACGTTGCCAGTGGCCGCTGCCAGAGGTGGCCAGTGGCCGCTGCCAGAGGTGGCCAGTGGCCGCTGCCAGAGGTGGCCAGTGGCCGCTGCCAGAAGTGGCCATTGACAATATCAACAATGCAGGCAAGGGCCACTTAACCCCATAATTAACGGAACATTACTTGACCTCCTTCACTGCTATGTAGATTTTGTTTATGTATTGTTTAAATATTTATTATTTATAGTCATTTACCTTATTGTTAATTACAACATAGAGATGGAGAAGAGATGGATGAGGGGAAGACTTGCGCTCCCAAGACAGACACTCACAGTATATTTAGCACTAATGTAATAACTTTTACTTGTACTAAGATGCTTATAAAAGGTTCCCATACTAAGGAGAATTAATAAGTTTACAGTTGTAAAGTTCCTCTAGTAGTGTGAACTATATTAAAGATGAATTGTCAGTTCAAATATCTATATAAATAAAAATGGAAATGTTCGTTTCTTAAAAACCTCTAATCCCTGAAAGTTCTTCACCGATTGCTTTGAAATTTTCACACAACGTTCCAGTCGCATCCGAGCGGGTTTTTATATACATACTATATAGATGTCACGCCTGTGAGGAAAACATATTTTATTTTTTAACTATGCTTTTTCAAGTGAGAGAAATCTTCGAAACCACTTTACCGATTGCTTTGAAATTTTGACACAACGTTGCATTCGAATAGGCGCGTATTTTTAAATACCTACTCTATATATGCCTCACCTATGACAGGAAAAAAACATGCTTTTTTTGAAAAACAGTGCCATCTGTTGGATGTAACAGCACACATGCTGTATTCTCCAAAAGTTCTTCACCGATTGCTTTGAAATTCTGACACAACGTTCCATTCGAATATGCACATGTTTTTATATACCTACTATATAGGTAGTATGACAGACACCTGTGACAGAAACAAACATGTTTTTTTTCAAAAACAACGCCATCTGTTGCACGTAATAGCAACACACAAACACACACACACACACACACACACACACACACACACACACACACACACACACACACACACACACACACACACACACACACACACACACACAGGATTGTAGTACAGGATGATAGTGAGTGGTGTCCCAGAGAACATAAAGGTATAGTGCTTTTGAATAATAGGTGAGATAACAGGAATGTGCCAAGGGAAGTGAAAAATTGGATGAGAAAAAGTTGCCCTAGTGTTTCCAGTGCAGAGAACAATATTCAAGATGGCCGCCGGTAAGAGGAAATACAAAACAGAGCTTGACTTTGCTGGATTCAGTGAAGAAAGCATTGATATAACCAGTCTATACAATAAGTTGGTAAAATTAGATACTATAGTGAACTCTCATGTAGAAATAATTAGTAAATTGAAAGAAAGTAATGACCATTTAAATAGCAAAGTTTTATGTCTTGAGGGTTTAGTGAAAGACTTCTGCAAGGATAAGAATCAATTGGAAACAAATTGCAAAGCCACGGAAGAAGAAAATAAACTTAAAAATAGCTTTGGAAGAAGTTGAAGTAAGTTTAAACATAAATGACTACAATAGGTTAGGTAAGGAAATTCAACAGGAGAAACAGCTTTTGTCAGCACAAATGGAGGAAGTTACACAGGGAATAGTACAGTGCAAGAAAAATATGCAACTCACCTATGCACACACGTGGCCAAGGAGAAGGAAAAAATTGAAGAAGCAGTAAAGGAAGTCAAACACTGCAGCAACCAAGAAAAAAAAAATTAGGCTGGAAGTGAGAAAAGAATTGGCGTCTAACCCGAAGTTGGTGCAAAGCACAGTTGATCGGAGTAAGTCCCTGATAATTTTTGGCTGCAAAGAAAAGGAAATAACATCTAGGTCAGAAAGAGCTGTAGAAGAAGCGAAAGTAGTAGATAAAATTGCTAGCCTCGTGGAAGGTCTTACAACCATAGAGAATGTTTGCGACTACAGGAGAATAGGCAGATATGTAAAAGGGAAAGATCGACCTTTGAGGATCACCCTAAATGGTGCCAAACAGATGGTAGAAGTACTAAGGAATGCTAGAAAATTACAAAGTGATGAGGATGGGAAAGTGTGGTCGTTAAGACGAGATCTTTCAAAAGAAGATAGAGAGAAGCTGAAACTGAACCTCGCTGAAGCAAAATGTATAAATGAGAACAGGGATGAAGAAGATATCAATTCTTTTTTTTCTACAAAGTGATAGGGGTAGGCAGACCATTAAAGTGGTACATAAAGGCAAACCAACAAAATCATTAGAGAGAGGGGGAGTGAAAAATAAGAAGAGGGGGAACAAGTTCCTGAAGATTGCATAAACCAACATAGATGGAGAAGATCGAAGATACTGGAGTTAAGTGATGTAATACAGCTGCAGACACTAGCCATAGTTGCACTCACGGAGACAAAACTTGAAGATGTTATTTTAAATGAGGTCATATTCCCAAGGGGCTACTCAATTTGGAAACAGGACAGAAAAATTAGGAAAGGCGGTGGCGATGCTGTGCTGGTGAAAGAACACCTAAAGGTGAACGAAAAAAATGACTGCCAATCCACAAGAAGTTGACATAATAGCACTAGAGATCTACCATGAGGATGATAAACTAATGATCATGAATGCATATAGTCCACCGCCAAGCAGCACATAGTCAAAGGAGCAGCTAGATAGTAAACGATAAGGTCTTATAACAATAATGAGAGATATCATAGCGAGAGCGGATAAGGATAGTTCACGACTCTTGATAGTCGGTGACTTCAACTTGAAGTCCATAGACTGGGAAGCATATGAAGCTAAAACAGAAGATTTTTGGACCTGTAAATTTGTAGACCTCATCCTGGAAACATTCTTGTATCAACATGTTAAACAAGCTACGAGGATGAGGGAAGGGGACGTTCCCTCCATGCTAGATTTGATATTTACCCAGAAGAAAGAAATATTTGACATTCAGTACCTTTCTCCCTTGGGTAAAAGTGACCATGTCTTTTTGGGAATAAAGTATGCAATGCGTTATAATCTGGAAGAAAATATTTAGGTTGATGCAATTGAAAAACCTGACTTTAGGAGAGGACATTATGGCAACCTTAGAAAAAATTTTAGTGAGTATAATTGGACAGACTTGTTGCTAGGCAAGGAAGTGAATGAGATGTATGTCAAGTTTTGTGAAATATATGATAAAGGCACAAAATTTTTTATACCAAAACAGAGATGCAGAGCTAGGAAACAGGATTGGTTCAACAGAAATTGCGAGAGGGCCAGAGACCAAAAGACACAAAAATGGAAACAATACAGGAAGAGGCCAAACCCCAACACAAACCAGCGATACAAAGATGCGAGAAACAACTACACGGCAGTGAGGAGAGAGGCAGAAAGAAATTTTGAAAAAGGGATTGCAGACAAATGTAAAACAGAACCAGGTCTATTCAATAAATTCATAAACAACAAATTGCAGGTAAAGGATAATATTCAGAAGTTGAAAATGGGAAATAGATTCACAGAAAATGAAAAGGAAATCTGTGAAACATTAAACGAAAAGTTCCAAAGTGTGTTTGTACAAAATGAAATCTTCAGGGAACCAGATACAATAAGAATTCCAGAGAACAACATAGAGCACATAGAGGTGTCTAGAGACGAAGTGGAAAAAATGCTCAAGGAGCTAAATAAGAACAAAGCAGTTGGTCCAGATGGAGTTTCACCATGGGTTCTGAGAGAATGTGCACCTGAGCTCAGCATTCCACTTCAACTGATTTTTCAGGCATCCCTGTTTGAAGGAGTTGTAGCTGAAGTGTGGAAAAAGGCTAACATAGTTCCAATCTACAAAAGTGGAAGCAGGGAGGACCCCCTTAATTATAGACAGGTATCATTGACAAGTGTAATAGTCACAATATTGGAAAAAATAATTAAAACTAAATGGGTAGAACACCTGGAGAGAAATGATATAATATCAGACAGACAGTATGGTTTTCGATCTGGAAGATCCTATGTATCGAAGTTACTCAGTTTCTATGATCGAGCAACAGAGATATTACAGGAAAGAGATGGTTGGGTTGACTGCATCTATCTGGACCTAAAAAAGGCTTTCGACAGAGTTCCACGTAAGAGTTTGTTCTGGAAACTGGAAAATATTGGAGGGGTGACTGGTAAGCTTCAAACATGGATGAAAAATTTTCTGACTGATGTCACAAGTGGAGTACCACAGGGTTCAGTTCTTGCACCAGTGATGTTTATTGTTTAAATAAATGATCTACCAGTTGGTATACAGAATTATATGAACATGTTTGCTGATGATGCTAAGATAATAGGAAGGATAAGAAACTTAGATGATTGTCATTCCCTTCAAGATGACCTGGACAAAATAAGTATATGGAGCACCACTTGGCAAATGGAATTTTATGTTAATAAATGTCATGTTATGGAATGTGGAATAGGAGAACACAGACCTCACGCAACCTATATATTATGTGAGAAATCTTTAAATAATTCTGATAAAGAAACAGATCTAGGGGTGGTGCTAGATAGAAAACTATTACCTGAGGACCACAAAGAATATTGTGCGAGGAGCCTATGCCAAGCTTTCTAACTCCAGAATTGCTTCTAAATACATGGATGGCGATATACTAAAGAAATTGTTCACGACTTTTGTTAGGCTAAAGCTAGAATATGCAGCGGTTGTGTGGTGCCCATATCTTAAGAAGCTCATCAACAAACTGGAAAAAGTGCAAAGAAATGCTACTAAGTGGCTCCCAGAACTGAAGGGCAAGAGCTACGAGGAGAGGTTAGAGGCATTAAATATGCCAAAACTAGAAGACAGAAGAAAAAGAGGTAATATGATCACTACATACAAAATAGTAACAGGAATTGATAAAATCGATAGGGAAGATTTCCTGAGACCTGGAACTTTAAGAACAAGAGGTCATAGATTTAAACTAGCTAAAACACAGATGCCGAAGAAATATAAGAAAGTTCACTTTCGCAAACAGAGTGGTAGACAGTTGGAACAAGTTAGGTGAGAAGGTGGTGGAGGCCAAGACCGTCAGTAGTTTCAAAGCGTTGTATGACAAAGAGTGCTTGGAAGGCGGGACACCACGAGCGTAGCTCTCATCCTGTAACTACACTTAGGTAGTTACACACACACGTGTAGGGACGGCCAGGGAAGGCAGAAGTGTAGGATGGCAGTCCGCGAATTACTTCAATATTCTCGGGATATATACGTACCAGTGAGCCCAAAACATAGCTTTTGGGCATATGAAGGATACAGCAATCCAGTGATAACGCAACATAGTGAATTCTTATAACGTTGGATAAGAAAAAAAATTGAAAAAGAACGAGTTTGTGGCAAGACCGTGGCGGGCTGAGCGGGAAGAGAAGGGAAGCATTTGGACCACCACGTCGGAGGACCTCTGGCGGGGAAGTCAACAATTAAGGCGGACACCACTTCATAAATCACCTAATTGTGCTGTGGGATGCTTACTCGGAGGTGAGTGCCTCCCAAAGTCAGTCATATAAGGTGTACAGTGTTTTTTATTCAATAATTAGCTTTGACCTTTAGTTAAAATATGAAAAAGTAGCTCGAGAGCCTCAGCTTGGTACTAGTTTCTCACACCTGTATTTTACATTACACCGCCACTGACTAGCCCCACCCCCAC
The DNA here is from genome assembly GCF_040958095.1 of Procambarus clarkii. Taxonomy (NCBI): domain Eukaryota; kingdom Metazoa; phylum Arthropoda; class Malacostraca; order Decapoda; family Cambaridae; genus Procambarus; species Procambarus clarkii. Next base: position 31,105,660 of record NC_091187.1, read on the forward strand.
TCCTCACCATAACAAGCCAATGTAAACACACACACACACGCACAAACCAGCCTACCGCCAACCTCACCTCTCATCCCTGGGACTGACCTTCCATCCCTTACCTCTTTCCCTCTCTCCCTCACTCCCGTTCACTCCCCCTCTCCCTTTCACTCCCTCTTCCTTCATCCCTCCACCAGTTAACCCCCACCCCCCACCATGCCACCCCCACAATAAACACACACTCACACGCACCCACAGACACAGACACAGACACAGACACAGACACAGACACAGACACAAACACACACAAACACACACACACACACACACACACACACACACACACACACACACACACACACACACACACACACACACACACACACACACACACACACACAGGTCATGCGGGATGGCAAGACAACAGAATGAAGCTGGAGGAGAGGGACTGGACGAGTCATACATGGAGATGATTGCTAAGGCATGGAAGGAAGTCAGTGGGGAATTGAAGGACCTGAGGGAAACTATATGTAAACTGCAGATAGAACTAAGTGCAGCACAAGCGGAGATAAAAAGCCTAAAAACAGGCCCTCCTCAGACTCTGGCCCAGGGGACCAACCCCCAGGTACCAGGAGATGTAGGAATGACAGGGACCCCTACAACTGGCCCAACCTTTGCTGAAATGATGAAGAGCCCAGGAGCAATGTCCACAGTCAAGGAAGTTGTAATGAAAGCAGTAACCTCACAGGAGGCAGCTAGATGCACAAGCCAGCTAATGGAAAGGAAAAGAGCTGTAGTAGTGGTAGGTGTCAAGGAACAAGAGGGCTCCACAAGAGACGAATCGAGGACTATAGACAAAGCTGCAGTGGCAGGGATATTAAAGGAGATAGGAATGGAAAAGGCTGAACGAGACAGAACAGTTTTTCCGGATTGGCCAGTACAACAGAGACAAAAAGAGATTGATCAAGGTAGTATTCAAGAGCGAGGACATCAAAGAGGACATCCTAGTAAAGAAGAGCACTCTGAGGTATGCAAGGAACTACAAAGAGGTATATGTTCAGAGGGACATGACCAGAGACGAGATAGTAAGGGCAGCAGATGCAAGGAGAGGGAAGGGAGCCAGGGAACCTCAGCCTCCAACCCAGCAATCCCAGAGGGGAGTGGGGAACCCCAGTCCAGCAACCCAGGAACCCCAGGGGGGAATGCAACACCCCAGCCCACCACCCAATAGGGCCCCACCCCCTATCCCCCAGCACAAACCCTTCCTTGCCCCTGCACAATGCCCATCATGAAACCCAAATCCTCCCACTCCCTTTACCCCAAGTATCCCCTGCTTTCCCAGCCCCTGGTCTTCTTCCTGCCCCAAGCAGGCCTGAGGAAGACCTAAGCCCTCCATCCCCCACTCCACCTCCCCCTGAACCCCTGGCAACTACCTCACAGGAGGATGAGCCTACCCAAGTAGCAATGACCATGGAAAAACTTCCTACACTTGTGGGGAGTGAGGGTGAAATTGGATATAAGAAAGTGAGCTTCAAGGTAATGTACTCAAACATTGATGGGTTTACCAATAAAGCAAGTGAACTGGCAGAAAAGGCGCAAGAAGAAAACCCTAATGTAATAGGACTAACGTAAATAAAATTGTCAGGAGTCATAACAGATGCTGTGTTTCCAAAGGACTACTATATAGTAAGGAAAGAGAGGGAAGGGAGAGGAGGTGGAGGAGTGGCCCTGCTGATAAGGAAGGACTGGAGTTTTGATGAGATAGAAATTCCGGGCTGTGACGGATTCTGAGATTACATAACAGGAACTATAACAATGGGTAAACCTAAGATAATAGTGGCAGTCATTTACTATCCTCCCCTAAATGACAGAAGACCTAGACAGGAGTTTGATAGAAACAACATGGGGACCATTAATATAATAGAGCAGCTTCAGTTGCCTGCAGGAATGGCTCAAGACTCTTAATCATGAGCGATTTCAACCATGGAAAGATAGACTGGGAGAATGGGGACCCACATGGAGGTGCAGATACGTGGAGAGCTAAACTCTTGGAAGTGGCAACAAGGAATTTTCTGAGCCAGCATGTCAAGGAACCCACAAGAGTGAGAGGCAATGATGAACTAGCTAGACTCGACTTGATATTCACCCTGAATGAGTCAGAAATAAGGGAAGTCAAAGTTGAAGCCCCCATAGGAATGAGTGATCAGAGTGTACTGACCTTTAAGTACTTGGTGGAGGTAGGGATAACCTATCCAAGGATGGGATCGGAGGGAAAAAGACTGAATTACCGAAGAGGAAAATATGACGAGATGAGGAACTTCCTCAGGAGAATACCATGGGAAACAGAACTTGGAGACAAGAATGTGCAGGTCATGATGTATTTTGTCACCCAGAAATGCCAGGAAGCTGCAAACAGGTTTATCCCCGTCCAAAAGGAGAAAACGAAAAACAACAGAAAAACCCATGGTTCAACCAGGAATGCAAGGTAGCGAAACAACTGAGTAAAAGAACATGAAGAAACTACAGAATAACAGAACACCTGAGAACAGGGACAGATACCAGAGGGCCAGAAATGAGTACCTCAGAGTGAGAAGGGAAGCAGAGATACAGTCTTAAAATGACATCGCAAATAAAGCCAAGACCCAACCAAAGCTGCTCCACAGCCACATCAGGAGGAAAACAGCAGTGAAGGAACAAGTGATGAAGCTGCGAAAAGGGGAGAACAGATACACAGAGAATGACAAGGAAGTGTGTGAAGAACTCAACAAGAGATTCCAGTAGGTCTTCACAATAGAACAAGGAGAAGCCCCTGCACTAAGTGAGGAGGCGGCAAACCAAGCAACCTTGGAGGAATTTGACCTCACCAGTGATGAGATCAAAAGGTGTCTGCTGAAGCTGGATGTGACACAGCTGTTGGGCCTGACAGAATCTCACCATGGATACTAAAGGAAGGTGCAGAAGCACTAAGTGTGCCACTCTCTTTGGTGTATAACAGGCCACTGGAAACAGGAGACTTACCAGAAAGTTGGAAGACAGCTAACGTGGTTCCAATATACAAGAAGGGTGACAGGCAAGAGGCATTGAACTATAGGCCAGTTTCCTTAACTTGTATACCATTCAAGGTGATGTAGAAGATCGTGAGGAAAAGGCTCGTAGAGCATCTGGAGGGAAATAACTTTGTAACGCACCACGAACATGGGTTCAGGGATGGTAAATCATGCCTCACAGGTTTAATAGAATTTTATGACCAGGCAACAAAAATTAGGCAGGAAAGAGAAGGGTGGGCCGATTGCATTTTCCTGGACTGTCAAAAAGCCTTTGACACAGTACCCCATGAAAGGCTGTTAAAAAAGTTGGAGCAACAGGCAGGAGTAACAGGGAAGGTGCTCCAGTGGATAAGGGAGTACTTAAGCAAAGGAAAACGCGAGTAACGGTGAGGGGGGGATATCAGAGTGGCGAGATGTCACCAGCGGAGTCCCACAGGGCTCAGTACTTGGACCCATCCTGTTTCTAATATATGTAAACGATCTTCCGGAGGGTATAGACTCATTTCTCTCAATGTTTGCTGATAATGCGAAAATTATGAGAAGAATCAAGATGGATGAAGATAGACAGAGACTACAGGATGACCTGGATAAACTGGAGGAATGGTCTAGAAAATGGCTGCTAAAGTTCAATTCAGTTAAGTGTAAGGTGATGAAATTAGGCAAAGGGAGCAGGAGGCTGAACACAAGGTATCATCTGGGAGGTGAAATACTGCAAGAGTCAAATAGAGAGAAAGATTTGGGGGTTGATATCACACTGAACCTGTCCCCAGAGGCCCACATCAAAAGAATATCATCAGCGGCATATGCTAGACTAGCCTACATAAGAACTGCCTTTAGAAACTTGTGTAAGGAATCTTTCAGAACCCTGTATACCACTTATGTAAGACCAATCCTGGAGTATGCAGCTCCAGCCTGGAGTCCATACCTAGTTAAACCCAAGACAAAGCTAGAGAAGATTCAGCGGTATGCCACTAGGCTCGTCCTGGAACTGAGAGGAATGAGCTACGAGGAAAGGCTAAAGGAGCTGAAGCTCACATCCCTGGAAAACAGAAGAGTAGACAAACTCTTCGGCAGGGTGGAGCACAAACAAGGGGACAAAGGTGGAAACTTAGTACCCAGATGAGCCACAGAGACGTTAGAAAGAATTTTTTCAGTGTCGTAGTAGTTAATAAATGGAATGCTTTAGGCAGTGATGTGGTGGAGGCTGACTCCATATATAGTTTCAAATGTAGATATGATAGAGCCCAGTAGGCTCAGGAATCTGTACACCAGATGATTGACAGTTGAGAGGCGGGACCAAAGAGACAAAGCTCAACCCCTGCAAGCACAATTAGGTAAGTACACACAATACTAAACATGTTACGAATTCCATGTCAATGTTTCCAATTGCTTTGAAAGTTTAATTTCATATATTTCGATTTATTTTAATTTATTTTGAATTATTTTGCGTGACATTGTGTTGGAATTGAGCTGTATTGTTTACCATACCATTCATTTCATAAGTATAATTATAAATGCCACACCTGTGACATGTAAAAATATTATCTTTTTTATTAAGAAAAAGCGCCATCTGTTGCACCTAAGAGCCACACACTCACTATCCTAAATGTGTTATGATTCCATTGCAATGTCTTCGATTGCATTGACAAATTAAATTGTCTTATATTACGATTTTTTATTTTGATTTAATTATTTTGCATGACATTGCATTGGAACTGAGCTATGTTGTTTACCATACCATTCATTTCGTGAGTATATATATAGATGCCACACCTGTGACAGGTAAAAATATGATTTAAAAAAAAAACAGTGCAATCTGCTGCACATAAGAGCAACTCATACTCTACTAAATATGTTTTGATTCCATTTCAATGTTTCCGATTTCATTGATAAATTGAATTTTCATTGATTCAAATTATTTTCATTTTGATTTAATTATTTTGCGTCACATTGTGTTGGAATTGAGCTTTGTGGTTTACCATTGTCACGTGCCTCTCACCTTGGCCTTTTGTTACATGAGGTTACAGTTAAACAGCGGGGGATCGTGCTACTGATCCTATAACCTCATGCCGTGGGTCTTCGCTCCCTCCACTAGGGTATCACATATCACCACCAGGGATATGTGATACCCTCCTAGTAATGCCTCAAGACCGGCCACCATTTGACCTTGGACCCAAGGGGGAGAGGAAAAGGTCTGGGCCACACTGCTAAGCTCAATCCTGCAGTATGTGACTCCCCCACCGTGCCTTCCCACCTATGAGTGCAAAGAATATGCCGGACTTCCGGCCGTAGCCTCACTTCCACTTCTTACCTTCTGGTCGCCAGCTGGGTAATTCTCTCAGCGTCCCAGCAACGCCGCTGGTTCGAATATAATATATTTACAGCAGCCTGGGATCGTACTATGTACTGCTAGTACTAGAATTCAAATGTACAGTCGTGTTGCCAACTCAGGGTCACTCTTTAGGGAATGCCAGTACCAGTGTTCAAATCCAATGTCGTGTTGTCAGTACCAGTGTCAAATCCATAGGCATCGTGAAGATCCTCGTCATCTCCGTGCTCATTCCCTGAGTGAAGTTCCTGGGCGTTGGCTCGTCCAGTCGTCACTGCACACATTGTCCCCTCAAGCTCTCCTTCACCGAGACCACACTCAAGGATCAGGATGCACCTTCTCCCTTCTGAGCTCCTAGTGGGCGTGATCCAATCACAACAGCTCTGAATGCTTTGGAGTTCCACTGACGGCGAGTCTCTCACTCCTCCAGCCGTCGTATCTCTCTCGACCTCTCCAAGACAATTAGCACACGGTCCTCGGCGCCCTTACACTGCAGGAATAGGCTTCCTCGTACTTCCCTGATGTACTGCAGTCCTTGTTAGTCACTATATACTCGTCAGGCTGTGTATATCCACTTACGGAGGCTCCTAGACCTCGGAACTCGAGAGTTCAATCCGCGGACGTCCGCTCTCAACGAAGCGCCAAGCATCTCTGAGCGCCTGGCACTCTGCAGGCGGCAGGCCAGGTCTCTCGGTGACGTCACAGACCCAGGGGTGAGCTCTGATTGGTCAATGAAGCCACGTGACCTCAGCCAGCCAATGACCGACCGGTGGGCGTCGTACACAAAATGGTGGATTTGCAGGCCAGAGAGCGCCATTTTGTTGTACCCAGGGCACGACTTTTCCACTTCCCTGCAAATTTACAAATACCAAATTTCTCCCCAAATAAGCAACCATTCTGGAAGCCTCATACGTCAAAAGATTCCCTGCACCTCAGAGAACCTGCAGGTAAGCTGATATGACTCTTACAGCTGGCATACGGGAGAAACTGGAGAGGGCACCATCACATACCTCCCCCCTCTTAACATAAGAGTCATATCATTTAGTAAATCCGGGAGAGGGCATCCGCTACCACATTCTCCCTTCCTTTGATGTGCTGGATTTCCAACCAATACTCCTGTAACAGTAGGGCCCATCTTGTCAGCCTTTGATTCGAGTTCTTCGTCCTGTGCACGAACGTCAATTGGTTTTGATCGGTAAACACTCGCACCGGTCTAGTACCTCCACCCACATAAACGTCAAAGTGCTTAAGTGCCAGGATCAGGGCTAAGGCTTCCTTCTCCACTGTACTATAAGCCCTCTGATACTTTTCGAAATTCTTTGATTACAATGCTATCTGCATGCGATGAGTCACAATAACGTGGCTGAAGTATGTTGACCAGACCACACACTAGAAATTGAAGGGACGACGACGTTTCGGTCCGTCCTGGACCATTCTCAAGTCGATTGTCAATCGACTTGAGAATGGTCCAGGACGGACCGAAACGTCGTCGTCCCTTCAATTTCTAGTGTGTGGTCTGGTCAAAATACAATGCTATCTGATGGTGAACTCCGATCTTTTCTTGAGCTAACGTGGCTCCAATCCCTGCATCGCTCGCGTCGATGTACAGGATAAAGTCGGACTCGAAGTCAGGTGAAATCAGCACCGGTGCTTCGGTTAACAACTTCTTTGTCTTCTCGAAGGCTTCCTGACAGGCTTCACCCCACTTCCATCTAAAGTTCTTAGACAGCAAGTCCGTCAGAGGGTGCACCACTGTTGAGAAGTTCTTGCAAAATCCTCTATAATATCCAACCATCCCCAGATATCGTAACAACTCCTTCTTTGTCCTGGGAATCGGATATTCTTCGATGGCTATCACTTTGTGTTCCACTGGAGTCACTTCTCCTTGGCCCACGACGAAGCCTAAATATTCTAGTCGGGCCTTCCCGAACTCGCTCTTGGCCAGATTAACTGTCAGATTAGCTTCTTCTAACCGCCGGAATAACTCCCTCAAATAATCCATGTGTTGTCTCCAGCTATCCGCGTACACCACTATATCATCGATGTATACGGCGCAGCCTTCCATCCCTCTCAGTACCTCGTTCATCATCCACTGGAAACAGCTTCCACTGTTTTTCATGCCGAACGGAAGTACTTTGTACTGGTATAATCCGTCTGGAGTAGCAAACGCTGAGATCCTTCTTGCCCTCGGAGACAAAGGTATCTGATAATATCCTTTTAGCAGGTGGTCTTTGGTGACAAACCTTGCGTTACCCACTTGGTCAACGCAGTCACTTATCCGGGGCATAGGGTGTGAATCCGACACGGTTATGGAGCTCACTTTGCGGTAGTCGGTGCAAAAGCGTTACGAGCCATCACCCGTCTTAACTAGCACACAGGGTGAACTCCACTCACTGTTGTAGGGCTCCGTGCGGTCATTCGCTAGCAGATACTCCACCTCCTGTCGCATGATCTTCCTCTTCTCTGGACTCACCCAATAAGCGTTCTGCTTGATTGGTTTGCCTCCGCCCACATCTACGTCGTGCACCACACTCTTGTGACGTTGGGGCACATCCGTGAAGAGTGACTGGTTCTTCCTTACTAGGGTCACTAGTTCTCTTCTCTTTCCTTTATCCAGATGTCGTAGCTTCTCTTCTAGGTGTGTCAAACTTTCTGTATATGACAGGCGTGTACCAAGCGGCACGGGCCCACTTCTCTTCCTCTGCTGACAACACTTGGCTCATCTCCATTCACAGGACCAATTTCTCCTCTTGAGAAATTGCTGGCTGTTCCATTCACTTCGCACTCTCCTGCTCTTCTGGGAAGTATGACTTCAAACGGTTGACATGACATACTTGAGTCTTGCGGGGACGATTCGACTTGCTGATCTCATAATTCACAGGACCCACTCGCCTGACAACCGAGTATGGACCACCAAAGCGAGATTCCGTCACTCTACCTACCTCTCCCAGATAGCAACATCATCACTCTGGCTCCCGTCGCGAATTTCCTTGGGACAGCTTTTTTGTCGTACCAGATCGACATCTTTTCTTGAGCTGTCTTCAGGTGCTCAGCAGCCAGCTCCTTCGCCGTCTTCAATCATTCGCGGAATTTCTGCACATACTCCTCCACCGTTGCTAACGTCTTAGTCGCAGTCAACTGCTCCTTCAGCATCACTAATGGGTTCCTCACTTCGTGCCCAAACACTAGTTGGAATGGAGAGAATCCCAGAGACTCAACTATAGCATCTCTGATTGCAAACAGGGCTGGATAGACAGCCTCATCCCATTCTGCCCCCTGTTCCGCACAATACACTCTCAAGACGGTTTTCAGGGTGGAGTGGAACCGCTTGATCGCTCCCTGTGACTGAGGTCTATAAAGTGATGACCATAGTTGGGCTATTCCCCAGCTTGCAACAGCCTGCCTAAACCATCTCGACTGGAAAATACTTCCGCAGTCGGACTGGATTTCCTTAGGCACGCATACCCAGGCAAAGAACCGCTGAAGGTGTCCCATGACGCATCTTGATGTCACCTTCCGCATTGGGATCGCCTCCAGAAATCTAGTCGAACCACACATGATGGTCAATAAGTAATTATTTCCTCTGTTCGTCCTTTGTAATGGTCCAACGACGTCGATTATTAGGCGTTCAAACGCCGGGCCAAACGCAGGAACTGGAACCAAAGGGGCTTTCTGGATGGCAGGGGCATTCTTCCCCGCCCTGTGGAACGGGAAACATGTCTTAGCGTCCATTCCCGGCCAATATCGTGTTTGTGTCACAGCATTTCCAGGTGAACTCTACAGACATATATTGCCTGTTTTCAACTTCGGAAAAATGTTCTGTGTGAGTCAAGGTTTTCAGGTCCAAAATCACGCGTGTGAGTCAGGGTTTTCAGGTTCCAAAATCCTCTGTGTGAGTCAGGGTTTTGAGGTCCAATATCCCACGTGTGAGCCAGGGTTTTTCAGGTAAATTTTGTCAGTCACAGGTTTTAGAAGTTGTTAAAGTTCTAATAATGAAAATAATGTCATACGAGTTTGTTAAACTCGTATGACAATTATCAATTGTCATACGAGTATCAATTCCCCTGAAATTCCCCTGAAATCAATCAATCAATCAATCACTGTATCAATTCCCCTGAAATTTTTACCCTCTGTATTTCAGACACAGTAAATAAGATCAAGTCAGTTACTGAGCTCCAGCTCTCATCCCCCACCTTACTTCCCTCTCGTGTCTTCGGTATTATCCTATCAAATTCCCTGAAATTTCTACCCTCTGTATTATTTCAGACGTAGTTTAGTAAATCCAAACAATTATCAAACTCCAGCTCTCGTCGCCACCTTAGTTCTCTCTCGTATATTTGTAAATAACCTGTAAAATTACAGTCTCCGTGGTGTAGTGGTAAGACACTCGCCTGGCGTTCCGCGAGCGCTATGTCATGGGTTCGTATCCTGGCCGGGGAGGATTTACTGGGCGCAATTCCTTAACTGTAGCCTCTGTTTAACGCAACAGTAAAATGTGTACTTGGATGAAAAAACGATTCTTCGCGGCAGGGGATCGTATTCCAGGGACCATAGGATTAAGGACTTGCCCGAAACGCTACGCGTACTAGTGGCTGTACAAGAATGTAACAACTCTTGTATATATCTCAAAAAAAAAAAAAAAAAAAAAACCATCAATTCCCCTGAAATTTTTACCCTCTGTATTTCAGACACCGTAAATAAGATCAAAACAGTTATCGAGCTCGAGCTCTCGTCCCCACCTTAGTTCTCTCTCGTATATTTGTAAATAACCCAACAATTTCCCTGAAATTTTTACCCTCTGTATTGCAGACATAGTAAATATGATGTAAACAATTATAAAACTCTAGCTCTTGTCCTCTGTCCAAGTTCACTCTTGTAAATTCACTACTATCTGTAAAAAATCCTCTGGAGATTTGAACACTCAACTACATTTTCAGACATAGTAAATAAAAACCGGTTCAGTTATCAAGTTTCAACTCTTGTCTCCCCAGCTTAGTTCATTTTGTACAAGTTCTTTATTTTCCAACTAAATCACCCTGAGATTTAAGATCACCTTATTTCTAACGTAGTAAAATTAATCTGGACATTAGCCAAGCTCCATTTCCTCAGTCTTAGATCATCGAACATAATTATATCCGATCAAGTCCCTATCCAGCCTATCTGTTTATCAGAGTAATAACCTTACAATTCTCATCCCCAACGTATCCAAACCGTCAATAATCATCATACTGTATTTGCATATTTTCTCTATATTCAGCTGTGTTCTTCACATTTTTCCATGTTTTCTGTGTTCATTCCATGTTCTACAAATGTTCACAGCATGCTCAGTTCAAATTTTTTCTACCATTTTCCCCGTATGTTCACTATGTTCTTTGTCATGTTTTCATGTACATCATATGTTCTCTGTATAACTTTTATACTCAATATTCATGTTCTCAATGTTCTTAGCTTGTTCTTCACATGTTCAGTGTTCATTCTTGTATTCCCTATGTTCCTTATCATGTCTTCATATTCTCTATAAGTTCATATTCTTTGCATGTTCACTCTATTCATCAACTTTTTCTTACATGTTTTCTGTGTTCACCGTATGTTCACTGTGTTCATTCCCCTACTTAACCTCAATTTTTTTATGTTCTTTGTTTCTTTAAACCAATTTGTTTTCTTCCATTCACTAACTAGTTCTTTGCCAAATATTATACAGCAATACAGTTCCCTCAACAATTTTAGTCACCCTGTTTTATTTGCAAAACTATGTCAAAGTAATTCTCGTTGTCAACTTAATAGTTCTACCAACCCTGTTCTTAAACAAATCTACACTTTATTCAGTTCCAAATATACAAAGACAAACCTTTCGTGTAACTTCTTAACTAAAAATCTTTCGCCAATCAACTAAAACATAGTCACTTTCGTCATTTCTCAACTAAACTTATTATCCAATCAACCAAAAATATTCAGGATTAATCTTATTCAACACCGTTTTTAACTAAAACAACCTTTCGCTTAGCTAAAAATTGTCAAAGGAATCTTTCCAGCACTGTTCATAACTAACTTTATCCATCGTCATTCAACTAAAAATAATAACTTTCATCATTTCCTTACTAAACTTATCCATAGTCAACAGAAAATAACCGTGTTCATCATGTTTCATTGTCATTTCTTATCTAAAAAATTATCCGCCAATCATCAGAAAAGTCATGTTCATCATGTTTTGTCTTTTGCTTAACTAAAAGTATTCATCAGTCAACTAAAAAATAGTTACTTCATCATGTTTCCTTGTCATTTCTTAACTGAAATATCACTTCTCTCATCTGAAAATAGTCATGTGTAGCCTCTTTCCAACACTGTTCTTAACTAAAGTAACCTTTCACTTCTCTAAAATAGTCATATTCATCATTGTTCCTAACTAAAATTATATGTCGTTAAGTAAGAAATATAGTCAAAGACACTCTTCGAGACATCAAGGATGTTACCTATCGTTCGTTACGGCTCGTGACCCTACAGCAGCCAAGCTTTAATTACGTCTAGGGATACCACTGCTGCTCTCTAAAGCGCGTCACCAGTATAACCCCTTGATAAGTAATGAGCACATAAATAAACTCTTCCTTTAGGACTGAAGAATAGATACAAAATATTATATAGATATATATTCAAGACAGTATAATATAAAAACACAGATGGTTAAGTTAACTTATACAACAAATGAAAGTATTGTCATTGCACGTAATATATAATAGTAACTATGGCACAACAAGAAATAACAGACTTATCTCCCACATGTTACTCCTCCTGGTTCCCCGAAGCTACTGACTCTCGCTCTGTCGCCACCCACATTCTCACCTCCAGTCTGCCTCATCCCAGGATGAGGGATGGAAACTAAGGACTTTTTAATATTTTAAAACTAATTGAACAACCACTTGTTCTCAAAACACACAGGAATGCAAATTACAGATAATAGTTACTTACAAAATATATAAGTACAATGCCACCTGTTTAATTACAGTATATAAACAATTACCTAACTAAATAAAAGTGACATCTGGAACTCTCAAACCGAACAGGTCCAGCTTTCCCGTATCAATCAGGTAATAGACGTGTGCAAACGCAACCGCGCTCCTGTCCACTGACGCTGCCACACCATACGACAATTTACAAAAACACAATGTGTGTACATATACAGGCAATGATATAATATAACAAAAAAAGTTATTTTAAATTTATATACGTATTCTGCTAGGAGTACGTAACACTTCCACCTCCAAGAAAAAAATGCAATAGATTGAAGATCAATGGCATTTTTTCAAAGTAAAAATGTTAAGTAAAAGAAACATTTCATTTATGGTACATCAAAACTTCTTGACAAAGCATCAGCAATAACATTTTGCCTGCCTGGAATATGTTTGATTTCTACATTAAATTCCTGCAAAAACAATGACTAGCGCAGAATTCGTTGGTTCTTGACTTTCATCATATTTATACAGATAAGGGGGTTGTGGTCTGTAAATACTAACACTTTGTTTCCTGATAAGTAAATTTCAAACTTCTTAATTGACAATATAAGACCCAACGCCTCCTTTTCTACCACAGAATAATTCTTCTGAGCTGCATTAAATTTTCTAGAGTAATAATACACAGGATGCTCAATCTTGTCTAAACCAACTTGAATAAGCACAGCACCGATTCCAACATCTGACGCATCAATGTGTAATATAAACGGTTTATCAAATTGGGGACTAGCAAGAACAGGTGAGGTGGACAATATGCCCTTTAGGTTCTGAAAAGCATTCTGACAATCTTGTGTCCACTGAAACTTTACTTGCTTGCGTAACAAATTTGTCAAAGGAGCAGCCACTGTTGAAAAATTTCTACAATAACGCCTATATTATGCACACATACCAATAAACCGTTGGACTCCTTTCTTATTGGTTTACACTGGGTAGGCCACAATGGCTTGAATCTTATCTTGTAAGGGAATAATCTTACCTTGTCCTACCTCGTGTCCAAGATAAGTTATCGTACCTCTTGCCCAACTACACTTATTCATATTTATGGTTAACTTCGCGTTTTGCAACACTGTAAACAAGTTCTTAAGGCCTAAGAGATGATCTGCCCAATTCTTACTGTACAAAACAATGTCATCAAGGTAGGCCCTACAATCTGGCACATCCTTGAGTAAGAAATTCATGAGTCTTTGAAAAGTAGCAGGTGCATTTCTCAAACCGAATGGCATGACATTAAATTCATACGCACCATCAGGTGTAACAAAAGCAGTAACCTCCCTAGCATACTCTGTTAATGGAATTTGGTAGTACCCTTTAGACAAATCAAGCTTACTTACATATTCGGCATGTCCTATAGACTCAATACATTCCTCCAACAAGGGTAAAGGAAAAACGTCCACTGTAGTGCTCTTGTTCAGTTTCCTATAATCCACGCACAATCTCCAGGTTCCATCTGGTTTTGGCACTAACAAACACGGAGAGCTCCAAGTACTTTGACTTGGCCGAATGAAATCATGCTGGAGCAGATATTCCACTTCTGCTTGTATAATTTTCCTCTTTTCGGGATTCACTCTGTACGGATGTTGTCGAATGGGGGTGCTGTCCAGGAGCTGAATGTCGTGTGTGATGAGGTGGATCTGTGTGGGAACCTCCCCAAACAGAGATGTATGGTTGTCCAGCAGAACCTGGAACTCATCACGTTGCTGCTCCTGTAAATGACATAGCATCTCCCTGCCATTGGAACTGGAACTGAGAAGTTGAATATTAACATCATGTGCCTCACTACAATTATCCTCAGGTGGTAACTCTTCCCGACTAAAACAAGCTACTACACCAGGTCCAACATAAGCTTTTAATCTGTTAATGTGCACAGTCATTTGGGGTTCTGAAAGATTAGGGCTAATTAGTTTATAAGTTAGGTCTCCCACCTTTTCTACCACTTGGTATGGTCCTGCGAACTTATGGGACATGGAAGTCCCCATACGAGGTTTCAACACCAACACCAAATCTCCGACAGCAAACGACCTGAGCTCAGCCTTGAACTTCTTGTCATATCTTACTTTCATGGCTTGTTGAGTCCTTCCCAGATGTTCTTTCGCCAACTCACGAGCCCGACACAACTTGTCCTTGACCTCACTCAAGTACAATCCACTCTGATGAACAGAGACATCTCCCAACAACTTTTCTTGTAGCATTTTAAGAGGACCTCTTACTTGGTGACCAAACACTAGTTCAAAAGGTGAACAGCCCAATGACTCTTGTAGCCCTTCTCTAGCAGCAAACAACACAAAGGGGAGATTCTCATCCCAATTACGTGGATGAGTTTCTCCGGTTGTCCTCAGCATTTGTTTTAAAGTCTGGTGGAAACGTTCAAGCCCACTTTGGCTTTGTGGATGATATGGACTGGATAATTTGTGCCGAATCCCTCGGGATTCGCAAAAAGTTCTGAAAACTTTAGAAACAAAATTTCCCCCATTGTCACTCTGAATAACTCTAGGCATTCCAAACAACGAAAAGAATCTTTCAAGACACTTGATGAGATTATGAGCCTTGGTATTCCGTAGAGCATAAGCTTCAGGAAATCTAGTAGTCATACACATGAGAGTGAACAAAAACATGTTACCCGACTTAGTCTTAGGTAAAGGACCTACACAATCAATTACAACATGAGTAAATGGTTCATCAGGAACTACAATAGGTTGCAATGGTGCTCTAGGTACAGATTGATTTGGTTTACCAACAATTTGACAGGGTACACAGTTATGACAATATCTGACCACGTCTTTCTTTAACTTAGGCCAGAAAAAATATTTGCATATCTTATGGTACATATTTGTGATACCTTGATGACCTCCCATGGGGTCATCATGTGCAGCCTGCAGGACCTGTCTACGATAATCATTGGGGACAACGAGTTGGGTTCTAATCTCACAATCATCTGAAGAGGGAGTTCCCTTGGGTCTCCACCTTCTCATCAGAAGTCGATCCTTGAAGAAGAAACCCGTCCCTTCCTCCAATGCATCAACATTATCAGGAGCCTCAGAAATACACTTAATTAAACTAGGATCAGTAGTCTGTACAACACTTAAGGGCAATGACTCAGACTCAGCAGCGAGCGGGCGAGAACCTAGTAGCTTGATCTCTTTTCCCGATTGATCAGAATAAAATGGAGTCATAGCTACTTCGGCCTCACTCTCGACAACTGGTGCACTGGAGACAAGCGGGCAAGGTACAGATAGTTCAGCCTCCTCACCTTCACTTTCCTTGTGATTTAGGTTCGGCGGGGCTTCTACTACGGCCTCACTCTCATCATCCAGTCGAGTCATAAAGGAATCCTCAAGATCCACCTCCCACTCCTTTACTGAAGGGGTCCTGGTCTTGGGAACAGCAACCTCAGTGAAGACAGGATTACTCTCACCTGTTTGTCCCATTGATCTAGTTACAACACAAGCAGGGTAAATAATATCATCATCTGCTTCTGGTTGAGCTAATACATTATTGGGTTTAGTTAACATGATGGGACACTTGGGCCCTACAACCATTCGGTTGCCAAAATCATTACCTAGAATAATGTCTACCCCAGGAATGGGCAGTTGTTTACTTACACCAACATTACACCATCCTGAAGTATAGTTAGAATCAAGGTTAACTTGCAATAAGGACACCGGTTGGAGAAGCACAACTTCACCAAGATCTCGGGTGTCAACATCAGCAAGTACATTCTGGGTAATAAGAGACTGTGAAGCTCCAGTATCACGGAGTAATTGAACAGTCTTATGTCTACCATTATTACATAATAAGGTACCTGTGGAAATATATGGTTTAAATTCAGCCATCCAGTTTGGACTGACTGTAATACATGAAGAATTAATAGGTTGCAATCCTTTACTCATAATAAGACCAGTTGGCCGTAGTTCAGGATGCAAACTAAAACATGAAGAAATCACATGTCCCCTTCTCTTACAATGTGTACAATGCTTGACAGTGGACACACTGGTAGAACCAACTGCCGGTTTAGAATTAGCATTACTAGGCTTAGATGATCCTGACAATGGAGTAACCATCTTAGGGTTAGTAAGAGAAGAGTTCACGGGAATAACTGTCGCACCAGGAGGAGACTTATACTGATAATGAGTTCGGTGAGCATTATAATTTACTCTACGACTAGACTTAGGTGAAGTGGCCGTAAACTGGGCCTTAGTCAACAACTCATGCTCATCCGCGAGCTTTGACAGCTCATAAATGTCTGTTACATTCTTTTGTTCTGCCATAAAAGTAGACAACTGGTCTGGGAGACATGACAATACTTCTTCCATTATAAGAAGATTCTTTAAAGCATCAAAGTCTGTGACTGAAAGTGACTTTAACCATCTGTTACAAAAATTCGTCTTCTGACGAGTAAAATCTGCTATTGTCTGATCCCTTATCCTCCTTAGATTCCTAAACTTTTGCCTGTGTGCCTCTGGATTTAACTGGTAGGCATTTAAGATTCTTTTCTTTACAAATTCATAATCAAAACTATGAGCGTCAGGTAGGGATGTGAAAACCTTCTGACTACGCCCCTTAAATTGAGACTGCATAATGGCTACCCACTGATCCCTTGGCCAGTTCATACTGATGGCAATTTTATAAAAATGTGCAAAGAAAACCTCAGGATCCTCCTCATTGAACTTTGGTAACTCTATATACTTATGCGTCCTGATGGGATTATTATCACTATTTATTGAAACATTACTAGTATTTCCATGCCCAGCTGCCATACGCTGTGTTTCAAGCCTGAAGTTAGTGTCAGCCATTTGTTGTTGAATCTCTAATTGCCTAGTTTGTTCCTCGGCTTGTTGCTTTTTTGTGGCTTCTATTTGCAACTGTGCCTCAATTTCTAAACGTCTAGTCTCAAGCTCCCTCTGCTGAGCTTCAGCCTCTAATATTTTCTGTTCTTTTTGAGCTTCAAGTTCTAATATTCTCTGTTCTTTTTGAGCTTCAAGCTTAGCATTGGCTATTTGTGCTTCTAACTCAAGACGCTTTAACGTCATCTGATCACTCGACTCCTCTTTTAACTCTTCTAGAATTTCTTCATCTAACTCTCCATTCTCAACAAAATGTGTCACAATGACTTTCAATATTTGGGCTTTAACCATTCTATTGTTGGCGGTCAAATCCAACTGATTTGCCATTTGTATTAACTCAGTCTTTTTAAGGCTCTGAATCCTTTCAAAGTCTGGGTGAGCCACCAACGCTGCAACTTTCTCCTCCATCGTTACTAACACTTGGCACTTGATTCACAACAATAATTAAAAACAATGGCACTGCACTACACTTCACTGTAAAATTGTCACCACACTGAAAATTCGCTTGGCCTCACTGCACAAACAAAATATATAGGATGACTTACCTCAAAATCGTGAAACGTTGTTACTTGACACACAGGAAAGCTTGCTTGGCACATGGAATAGTTCTTAAGAAACACACAGACACTTGACACAATGGTACCTAGGAAGGCAAGGTTAGATTAGCATAATTAAGGTTAAGTGGGAACAATATCTCCCGGACAGGCCCCCATAACTCTTTGTTACCTATCGTTCGTTACGGCTCGTGACCCTACAGCAGCCAAGCTTTAATTACGTCTAGGGATACCACTGCTGCTCTCTAAAGCGCGTCACCAGTATAACCCCTTGATAAGTAATGAGCACATAAATAAACTCTTCCTTTAGGACTGAAGAATAGATACAAAATATTATATAGATATATATTCAAGACAGTATAATATAAAAACACAGATGGTTAAGTTAACTTATACAACAAATGAAAGTATTGTCATTGCACGTAATATATAATAGTAACTATGGCACAACAAGAAATAACAGACTTATCTCCCACATGTTACTCCTCCTGGTTCCCCGAAGCTACTGACTCTCGCTCTGTCGCCACCCACATTCTCACCTCCCGTCTGCCTCATCCCAGGATGAGGGATGGAAACTAAGGACTTTTTAATATTTTAAAACTAATTGAACAACCACTTGTTCTCAAAACACACAGGAATGCAAATTACAGATAATAGTTACTTACAAAATATATAAGTACAATGCCACCTGTTTAATTACAGTATATAAACAATTACCTAACTAAATAAAAGTGACATCTGGAACTCTCAAACTGAACAGGTCCAGCTTTCCCGTATCAATCAGGTAATAGACGTGTGCAAACGCAACCGCGCTCCTGTCCACTGACGCTGCCACACCATACGACAATTTAAAAAAACACAATGTGTGTACATATACAGGCAATGATATAATATAACAAAAAAAGTTATTTTAAATTTATATACGTATTCTGCTAGGAGTACGTAACAAAGGACTCACTCAAAGACATCAAAGTTGCACTCAAAGACTTCCTTTGAGACATCAAAGACATCCTTTAAGACTTCAAGAGGACTCTTCGAGATATCAAAAGACACTCTCAAACACTCAAAAATTTACTCGCATCCTCAAAGTTATTCTCAGAGTCATCAAAGTTAATCTCAGAGTTAACAAAGGTAATCTCTAACTCACTCTCGTTCATCAAAGTTGCACTCAAAGACATCCTTTAAGACATCAAAGTTATTCTCAGGTTTGGGTAAAAATATACAAAGGAGAAACAAAACTACATCTGAAAGGTTATGAAAAGGATAATATATTCAACAAATACGTCAAAAACACAATAAACTACATCTGAAAGGTTAGGTTAAAGGGATGGGGAATAAGAACATATGATAGATCCTACTAAATACTCTAAGATTACAAGAGGTTAGGTTAAGGGGTTGGGGAATAAGAACATATGATAGAACCTACTAAATACACTAAGATTACAAGAGGTTAGGTTAAGGGGTTGGGGAATAAGAACATATGATAGAACCTACTAAATACATTAAGATTACAAGAGGTTGGGTTAAGGGGTTGGGGAATAAGAATAAATGATAACAAACATAATAAATACAACTTATGAGCAACTTGATGAACTTTAACAAATAACCCTTGATCTGCAAAAATGACCATTTGAGAAATTAGCCCTTGAAACGAGTAAAATCCCATATATAACAAAAAATCCTTTGAAATGGTTAAACACCCAATCTTAAACAAATAACACTTGAAATGCAAAAATGTTCATTTGAGAAATTAACCCTTGAAATGAGTAAATGAATATGAGACAATGATTGACGAAACACATAAGACAAGCAGGAATAATTATGTAAGTTAGATCATGTCTGGTTGGACTAGATAAGTCAGGATACATCAGTTTGGGAATGTAAGATTAAGTTAGGTAAAGCAAGTTAGGTTATGTTAGGATAGGTAAGATAAGTTATGTAAGTTAGGTTAAGCAGGTTAAGTTAGGTAAGGTAGGTAAGTTAGGTTAAGTTAGATAAGTTAGGTAAGGTAAGTTAGGTAAGATAGGTAAGGTAAGGTAAGTTAGGTTAAGCATGTTAGGTTAGGTTAAGTTATGTAAGTTAGGTAATGTAAGGTAAGTTATGTTAGGATAGGTAAAGTTAGGTTTAGCAGGTTGAGTTAGTTAATGTAGGTAAGTTAGGTTAAGCAGGATAAGTTAGGTTAAGTTAGGTAAGTTAGGTAAGATAGGAAAGGTAAGGTAAGTTAGGTTAAGCAGGTTAGGTTATACAGGTTAAGTTAGGTAAGTTAGGTTAAGCAGGATAAGTTAGGTTAGGTTAGGTAAGTTAGGTAAGATAGGTAAAGTTAGGTAAGATAGGTAAGGTAAGGTAAGTTATGTTAGGATAGGTAAAGTTAGGTTATGCAGGTTAAGTTAGGTAAGATAGGTAAAGGTAAGGTAAGTTATGTTACGATAGGTAAAGGTAAGGTAAGTTATGTTACGATAGGTAAAGTTAGGTAAGATAGGTAAGGTAAGTTATGTTAGGATAGGTAAAGTTAGGTTTAGGAACGTTACGTTAACTAAGTAACATTGGGTGGAGAGGATAGGATACGTAGGTTTGAACAGTATAGTTCAGAGAACAGTTTTAGAGTAAAGTGACTAAGAAAATATATTTTAACAGAAGTACATGTTTGGTATGAAAAGCTGATCTAGTTACATTTGGAGAGAAATTTTATGACTGAAGATGTCTTAAAGAATAACATGATGGAAGAAGGAGAGTTTCTTTGATGAACGAAGGTGTCTTAGAGAGCAACTTTTTGGGGGAACGAAGGAGAATTAGAGATCACTTTGACGACTCTGAGAATAACTTTGATCAACGAAGATGGATTGGAACTTTTCTCTAATGAACGAAGGCGACTTAGAGATTAACTTTTATGATTTAGAGAACATCTTTGATGTCTTAGAGAACAACATTGATGACTCTGAGAAAAACTTTTATGTCTTAGAAAACAACTTTGTTGAGCAAGATTAACTTTAGATGTCTCTGAGAATAACTTTTATAACATAGAAATTAACTTTAATGAACAAAAGTAAGTTAGAGAATACCTTTTGATAACTCCGAGAATAACTTTGATGAACAAAGATGTTTTGGAAGTTTCTCTGAAGAACGAAGGTGACTCTGAGAATAACTTTTGTTAGCTCTTAGAATAACTTTGATGACTTTGAGAATGTCTTTGAGAACATGAATAGTATTTTGTTAGCTCAGAGAATAACTTTTTGATGACATTGAGAATAACTTTTTATGTCTTAGAGAAGAACATTGATGGCTTAGAGAATAACTTTTTATGTCTTAGAGAAGAACATTGATGGCTTAGAGAGAATATCTTTGATGAAAGATGATGTCTTAGATTAACTTTGACGTCTCTTGGAATAACTTTGATGACTTTGAGAACAAGTTTGATAGCTCTAAGAATGACTTTTATACCTCTGAGATTAACTTTAATGAACGAAAATGTCTTAGAAAGTTTCTCTGATGAACGAAAGGTTACTTAGAGAATAACTTTTATGTCTCTGAGAATAACTTTCATGTCTCTGAGAATAACTTTTATGCCTCTGAGATTAACTTTAATGAACGAAGATGTCTTAGAAAGTTTCTCTGATGAACGAAAGGTTACTTAGAGAATAACATTTTGATGACTGAGATTAACGTTTTGATGACTCTGAGAATAACTTTTACGATTGTTACGACCCTGGGTTCTCCAGTGGAAACCAGAGGTCAAAATTGAGCTATTAAACTTTCTGGTAGTACAGTTGAGTGCATCACGAGCGGCAATTGTTTGTATCTTCCCTGCCAGACATAAGACTATTCTTGTTTCTCAAAGAGCATTTAAAGACTGAGCTGGGGGGTTGATTATTAAATAATAACATAGGCACCAACTTTGCTTACTAATACTTTCTAATCATTTGTAAAGTAACAATACGTTGCATAGGGGAAGATCTTTAATGTGCTTAGCTGCACGATCAATTAGGCTCCTTCCGGCACCACGACATGCGAGAGGCCTAGCTGGTAGCTAGGAGCGTTCTTCTCTGGCTGGCGTTCGTGGGCACGAGACCTACTCTGTGGCTGCACCCCTACTCTCCTCCCTTCTCCTCTTACTTATTTCCCTTACCTGAAGTTCCTGTACCATTAAGTTAAGTACGGGGCATTTTTAAGTGTACCTACTCTGGTAGTAACGATTGGTGAGACCTAGGGGTAGTATTTGCCAGTGTTTTGGGTACCCCGAAGTGTTGTGTTTTGTATTAGGGTACCTCGTGGTGTCTCTACCCTAAGTACTAATAATTGGGGGAGTGGGCAGCACAAGATGCAGTGTGAGATTGAAGCTCACGGTAAGAAACTATAAAAACTCAGAATTGCAATGTCAATCCTGACCTTAAGAGCTTCTTAAAAGGCTGTGAGAGAACTCATGGTCACCACACGAGAAAGAAATATATCTTTGAATTTCAAAGAGACTCAACGAAAGCAGAAAGGCATTGCAAACCAAGGGGCCCAAATTGAGGAATGACCTTCCAAATGATAAAATAATAATAATAATAATAATAATAATAATAATAATAATAACACTATTACTACTACTACTACTACTACTACTACTACTACTACTACTAATAATAATAATAATAATAATAATAATAATAATAATAGTAAGAAGAAGGTATTCACAAGAAGGTACAATGGGTTTGTAAGATTACATAAAATTGGTATATGTACTTTCTTGCAAAGTCACTAACACGCATAGTGTTTCGGGCAGGTCTTGAATCTAACATATCAGGCAAGCTGAAAAGATACATTGTGGCAAGGTTTTATATCAACAAAGAACTACAATATAATATAAATTGACAGACAAATTTTTGAAAGCTGTGTTTCTCCCAATCAGTTAAAAAGAGACTCCGAAATATTTATTTAATATCATGTAATTAATCATGTACATAATATTATATCATGTAATTAGGCTAGGTTAAGATAGGTTAGGTTAGGTTAGGTAGAGTAGGTTCCTTTTTACTGTCGATGGTAATTGAAAAATCAGTTCTCCAAAATTAATTTTTATTTCTAGTCTGATGCGACACTTGAACGCATTTTGTTATAACTTTATACATTTTCAAAGACTTTAGTTTACACACACACAACTATAACCTGCAAACAATAAACAGATTTCTTACTATGCTATAATTCAAACGGCTTTTTATTTTATATACCTGCATTTTGGTGAGGTGATATGTTACAACAGTTCCTAAAGAGGCTCAAGAAGGGTGCCTCTTTAGTAGAAGCTTGGAGTAGTTTCCTTAGAATGTTTTCTGGTATGTCAAGAGGTGTACAGGCTGGATCACGATACACTGTCCGCTATCATCCCGATTGTTTCATCCACAGGTATGTTGGTAAACAGTGATTCTATGTCCAACGAGGCTCTTATCCCTGTGGCCCGTGCTCCAAGCAGTAAGTCAACAAATTCCTTTGGAGACTTCAGGCTGAAGGCGCAAGGGACATAAGGAGTCAGCAAGCCGTTGAGTCGCTTCGCCAGTCTATACGTAGGTGTGGGTATCTGGCTGATGACTGGTCGAAGTGGGTTTCCAGGCTTGTGTGTCATGACATTTTCATATGCGTATCCAGGTTTGTATTCCCCAATAATCTTTGGCAGGTGGAGTCCGGATTTCTTGGCGTTCACAGTTTCGATCAATTTGTTGACCTTTGCTTTCAATTCGGCTGTAGTGCCCTTCGTTACCCTTTGGAATTTAGTTTGGTCAGAGAGTATGAGGCTCATTTTCGCCAGATATTCGTCTATTTTAAGAATGACGTATATTGGCGACTTGTCACCTCTCCTGACGACTATCTCCTTGTTCTCACGGAGGCTCTTAGCTGCCGATTTGAGCTCGGGGGACAGTATGGTGCTTAGGTAGTTGCCTCGATTCTTTCCTCCTTCTGCGATATGTTCTGCTTGTAAGGTGTCCTTGGTGGTGACCTTCTTTTGTGTCTAGAGGTCGAATATGTCGTCCAACAGGATTTCCAACTCCACTTTCCGGGCCATCTCACTTGGACATGACATATCGTGACAGTTTATACCCAGATTTAGGAGAGTGACTTGGTCCTCAGTGAGGTTGATTCCGGCAAGGTTCAGGAAGCCGTCTCTCGGTCGTGGAATTGCCATAGGTCCTCCATATAATGTTGTTAGTTTCTTGATTATCCTGGTTTCGGTGCTGAGGTGATGTCGATCTGTGAGGATGTCGAGGTGTTGCTCGATGCGAGTAAGGGGACTTTCGTCGATGCTGCTGTTTCTCCATTGGTTTGTAGCATGAAGTAGTTGCGTTTTGTTGTCTTTGATTTCATTTTCTGCCTTGTGCATCTGATTTCGAATCAGATACACAACGACTTCTCCAATGGTTTCGTTGAAGACATCATAAGAAGGAAGGTGAAACGCCATGCAACCTCTGAAGAGACAAATAACACAACACCTGTACCCCCAATTAGACTGTTTTACAGGAACTTCTTTTCCACAGCTCATAAAACGAAGGAAAGGGTCCTGAAAGATATTGTTAATAGAAACGTTATCCCTACAGACAAAAATCAGAAGGTACAATTGACGATTTACTATAAAACCAAGAAAACTGCCAATCTACTCATGAGAAACTCTCCAGACACAAAGCAGAACGCTTTGAAAGAGACCAATGTCGTCTGTGCCTTCAAATGCCCACTTGGGGACTGTAAGCCTCAAAGAACTCAGTATATAGGCAAGACATCAACATCTCTTTCCAGGCGATTAACGATGCATAAGCAACAGGGCTCCATTAAGGAACATATAATCTCTTCCCACAACCAGACCATCACCAGAGAAGTCTTAACAAAAAACACGGAAATCATCGATAGATACAGCGATAGCAGACGGCTTGATATCTGCGAGGCACTACACATCAAGATGTCAACACCAGCAATCAACAGCCAATTAATGCACAACTATATTCTACCCACTTCAAGACTCCACACCAAATATAGAAGCATCAAGAAATACGGGCCAATAAGCCCTTTGCAGTTACTTCCATTCTTCCCTCTAACTTACCCAATATTATACCCATTGTTTCGTGTTCTGTTTTGTGTTGAAAGTTTGTTTTCACCTCATCCAAAACTGTTATAACATATCACCTCCCCCAAATGCAGGTATATCAAATGAAAAGCCGTTTGAATTATAGCATAGTAAGAAATCTGTTTAGTGTTTGCAGTTTACAGATGTGTTTGTGTAAACTAAAGTCTTTGAAAATGTAATAAGTTATTACGAAACAAGTTCAAGTGTCGCGTCACACTAGAAATAAAAATTAATTTTGGAGAACTGATTTTTCAATTACCATCGACATTGAAAAGGAACATAAGAAATATTGAGAAAATTTGTGTTAGAATTATTAATCTAACTTTTTCGGTCATATTTATTAATATATATCTACAGACTGCTACCAAAATATACTTATATATATATATATATATTAGTATATTTTGGTAGCAGTCTTTCCTGTAGACATATATTATTAAATATGACCGAAAAAGTAAGATTAATAATTCTAACACGAATTTTCTCAATCTTTCGTACATTACGCTTCACTGTTGGAGGTAAATCAAAAATCACTTCTCCAAAATTCATTTTTATTTCTAGTCTGATGCGACACGGGCGCGTTTCGTAAAACTTATTACATTTTCAAAGACTTCACAAATACACAACTGATTAGAACTTGCGTTTCCCTGATTTTATATCTACATTTGAGTGAGGTGGGAAGGGTGATGTGGCATTACATTTGAGTGAGGTGGGAAGGGTGATGTGGCATTACATTTGAGTGAGGTGGGAAGGGTGATGTGGCATTAACACAAGACAGAACACTAGGGGATATCAATAGGGTATTAAAAGTATCAACACAAGACAGAACAGAAACAATGGGTATTGAATAGAAGTGTTTGTAGAAAGCCTATTGGTCCATATTTCTTGATGCTTCTATATTGGAGCGGAGTCTTGAGGTGGGTAGAATATAGTTGTGCAATAATTGGCTGTTGATTGCTGGTGTTGACTTCTTGATGAGTAGTGCCTCGCAAACGTCAAGCCGCCTGCTATCGCTGTATCTATCGATGATTTCTGTGTTGTTTACTAGGATTTCTAGTTTACTAGAAATCGTCTGCGTTGCGTTGGGCCGTCTGCGTTGTCCAAGTATTGTACCTCACCTTACTTCACCACTCCTTCCTGCCTATTTATACCCATCACTCGATCTGTAAAATGACCTTCTGAAGATGTATTTAATATACGAAAGTACTTAAGGAAATTTCCTGTTTCATTTTTCCTCCGTGGTCTGACATTGTCACATTCTTAATCACGTGTTTATTTTCGTGATATACACACACATATATATATATATATATATATATATATATATATATATATATATATATATATATATATATATATAACTAAGGCTTCATTCAGGCTTGTTCGCATATATATATATATATATATATATATATATATATATATGTATATGTCGTACCTAGTAGCCAGAACGCACTTCTCGGCCTACTATGCAAGGCCCGATTTGCCTAATAAGCCAAGTTTTCCTGAAATAATATATTTTCTCAAATTTTGTTCTTATGAAATAATAAAGCTACCCATTTCATTATGTATGAGGTCAATTTTTTTTATTGGAGTTAAAATTAATGTAGATATATGACCGAACCTAACCAACCCTACCTAACCTAACCTATCTTTATAGGTTAGGTTAGGTTAGGTAGCCGAAAAAGTTAGGTTAGGTTAGGTAGTCGAAAAACAATTAATTCATGAAAACTTGGCTTATTAGGCAAATCGGGCCTTGCATAGTAGGTCGAGAAGTGCGTTCTGGCTATTAGGTACGATATATATATATATATATATATATATATATATATATATATATATATATATATATATATATATATATATATATATATATATATATATATATATATATATATATATATATATATATATATATATATATATATATATATATATATATGTCGTACCTAGTAGCCAGAACTCACTTCTCAGCCTACTATGCAAGGCCCGATTTGCCTAATAAGCCAAGTTTTCATGAATTAATGTTTTTTCGTCTACCTAACCTACCTAACCTAACCTAGCTTTTTTTGGCTACCTAACCTAACCTTACCTATATATATAGGTTAGGTTAGGTAGGGTTGGTTAGGTTCGGTCATATATCTACGTTAATTTTAACTCCAATAAAAAAAGATTGACCTCATACATAGTGAAAAGGGTAGCTTTATCATTTCATAAGAAAAAAATTATAGTAAATATATTAATTCAGGAAAACTTGGCTTATTAGGCAAATCGGGCCTTGAATAGTAGGCTGAGAAGTGAGTTCTGGCTACTAGGTACGACATATATATATATATATATATATATATATATATATATATATATATATATATATATATATATATATATATATATATATATATATATATATATATATATATATATATATATATATATATATATATATATATATATATATATATATATACCTCTAGCTGGAAGAAAGGGGACCCATAGCCTCGGAGGAAACCACGCATAACGCATTAGAGGGAATGTTTAGATCCCCTCCAATACAGTTTCTGTGTGCTTTTCTCCTACCACCCCCTTCCTTGAATATTTTTTGTGCTTTATTATGCATTTGATGGTTACAAGATATACATGGGTTGATACAAAAATAATAATGCAAAAAGGTGCTTAAAGGTTATGGATCTCTTGAAGAACACAACAATGGGAAACATTGATGAATGTCACAGACGGGTTCGATCATTGTTGCAAGTCAAACACTTCTTCGAATTCCTCTGAAGTTGGACTAGTGCCCAAGACGCAACAGGCATTTCCCCTCTGAATCGCAACACTGAGGCGCTGGAACAAGAAACTTTTTGCTCTCTGGTCTTTTGTAGCGCTGATCAATTTGTCCCCCAACTCCTTCAGGAACTTCAATGCACATTTTCCCCACGAACCGAGGGTCTCCGAGCCGATCGGAACAAAGCTGTAGCAGTGTGCTAGACCTCTGTATTTAATAATTTTCTGCGATTCCCTGAAAGAAGCAGCACCACCGCTTTCACGTGTGCTGTAGTGGAGGTAGGTACTGGCCAGTGTGGCAGCGCACGTGTAGTCCCATACCACTTGCTTACCATCCTTCCAAGGTAGCAAGGTGACCCCATCAGGGCGCTTCTGAGGGTCGTTAGGTCTGGATAAGTGTGGTTCTCTTTGTGCCGGGCAGCGGGCTGTGGCGAGGCTCCTCTTGATGATGTCGTTGACTTCTTCATGTCTTGCAATTTTACCCTGTGATTTACGACATACCAGACCATGACGACCATATTGGTCTGCCATCGCAGTTCCGCAGATGCACCTATGTTCGGTGAGGATGGGGGCGGCAAGGCGAAGGGCAACTCCAATGCGGAGAGCGTCATGACTGAGGCGAGTTCCCAGGGCTGCATTGGGCACAGCAAATAAAAAATCCCCGGCGTGGGGTGCTGTTACCGCTAGGAGGCGGGCTTTGTTTTCAGCATCAGCGTTGTCAATCGTTGCTGTGACAGTCTTTTCCATTATGGGGCTATCCCAGTGGGCCTGCTTGTGGTCTTTTGGGACTTGTGGTCGGGGTTGAGGGTGTGCAATGGTGTCCCATTGTCTGGCTGCTTCGATGAACGTTTGATCATGAGTTCCCGCTGTCTCTCTCATACGCTCTGGTAGGATCCAACCTACCAATTCGTTGGCTGCTGTACATGAGGATAAGAATGCTGGAAGTGCTACCTCAGCTGCCTTTCGTATGCCTATCCCTCCAAATCTCACTGGTAGTGTTGCTTGGTCCCACTGACTGTCATCTAAATCTAGGTTGAGCGCCTTCCTGAATATTGACCTGAGGAGCTCATCATATTGATTTAGAAGTGGGTTGCCAAAAGTTGGTGCACACCTTAAGAAGTATGTTTGCCTGGGCAAGGTAAGGCACTTTGTGAGAAGGTAGAGGGCATCGTGGGAGTCCAAGTCCCCAATTCTCTCTTCCATCCTCTTTAGGTCTCTAAACTTTTCGTCAAGGACTGCAGCAATGGCATTGTGGCCCAGAGGTGCTCCGAGTAGTGTGCTGTCGGTAGGTTTAACGACTGAGGCTTCTGGTAGAACTGATTTCACTGCTCTAATGATTACTTCACTAGATGCAATAATTTCGCACTTGGAGGGGCTAAGAACGAGACCCATGGACTTCCCCCGTGTCTTCACCAGCTGTAAGTCTTCCAGCAGGGAATCTTGTGTGCCTGCCAGAGTGCCATCATCCAGGAACCAGATGTTGAGCTCGCTGGACAGTCTGGTTGTAATTTCTCGAACCGCTATGCAAAAGAGGAACGGTGCAAGTGGGTCACCCTGTTGAATTCCCTCTGCTGAGGTGACTTCATGTTTGCCAAACAGGAGGGTTGAGTCTTTGCTGTAGCCTGCTGACACAAACGGGAGAATGCTTGGGCAATGTTCCTGGACTGCAGTGAGGATTGCTTCCCTTTTGACCGAGTTGAAAGCGTTTTTAAAATCTAATTTTACTACTGCCTGGTCTTCAGTAAGAGAGCTAATGTAGGCTCGTGCAGCATGAGCCGCTGCTTCACAGCCTTGGGGGACTCCAAACCCCAGCTGGTTGGGTTGCAGCATGGTGGCTGCTTCCGTTCGGATACTTCTGACAGCAGCCCTTGCAACTAGGCGGCGAAGGGTATTACCAACGGCAATGGGTCTGATTCCTCCCCCGTTCTTTTTTTGAGGGCACATAGGGATGCACCAAAGAAGAATGGTTTGATTTCATCAGGGATTAACCCGGCGAGGCAGTTGTTGACAAACGTTGTGATTTCTGTCAGGAGCGCTTCTGCAGCTGGGCCAAGAACAGGGTTCACCATTTCCTTCACATGTTGAGGTCTTACCCCTGTGTAGCCTCCTGAGGAGCCCGGGGGAAATGAAACGATAGCTTTATAAACCTCTGACTCCCGGAGGACGAGAGGTTCC
>NC_091187.1:31140453-31207953 GCF_040958095.1 Procambarus clarkii
TGGGCATTTGAAGGCATAGACGACGTTAGTCTCTTTTAAAGCGTTCTGTTTTGGAGAAGTGATTTTTGATTTACCTCCAACAGTGAAGCGTAATGTACGAAAGATTGAGAAAATTCGTGTTAGAATTATTAATCTTACTTTTTCGGTCATATTTAATAATATATGTCTACAGGAAAGACTGCTACCAAAATATACTAATATTAAAGTGCACGACCCAGCAGCAAGGAATCAAGCCTTCACGATAAAATATCGCCAGGATCTGATTCGTGATCAGATATACAAGGCAGATAATGAAATCAAAGACAACAAAACGCAACTACTTCATGCTACAAACGAGTGGAGAAATAGCAACATCGACCATAGTATCCGTACCCGCATTGAACAACACCTCGACATCCTCACAGACCAACATCACCTCAGCACTGAAACAAGGATTATCAAGAAACTAACAACATTATATGGAGGACCTATGGCAATTCCACGACCAAGAGATGGCTTCCTGAACCTTGCAGGAATTAACCTCACTGAGGACCAAGTCACTCTCCTAAATCTGGGCATAAACTGTCATGTTATGTCCAGACCGAGTGAAATGGCCCGGAAAGTAGAGTTGGAAATTCTGTTGGACGACATATTCGACCTCGAGACACAAAAGAAGGTCACTACCAAAGATACCTTACAAGCTGAACTTATTGCAGAAGGAGGAAAGAATCGAGGCAACTACAGAAGCACCATACTGTCCCCCGAGCTTAAAGCGGCAGCTAAAAGCCTTCGTGAGAACAAGGAGATAGTTGTCAGGAGAGGTGACAAGTCGCCAATATATGTCATTCTTAAAAAAGACGAATATCTGGCGAAAATGAACATCATACTCTCTGACCAAACTAAGTTCCAAAGGGTAACGAAGGACACTACAGCCGAATTAAAAGCAAAGGTCAACAAACTGATCGAAACTGTGAACGCCAAGAAATCCGGACTCCACCTGCCAAAGATCATTGGGGAATATAAACCTGGATATGCGTATGGAAATGTCAAGACGCACAAGCCTGGAAACCCACTTCGGCCAATCATTAGCCAGATACCCACACCCACGTATAGACTGGCGAAGCGACTCAACGGCCTGCTGACTCCTTATGTTCCTTGCGCCTTCAGCCTGAAGTCTCCAAAGGAATTTGTGGACTTACTGCGGGGCACACGGGCCACAGGGATAAGAGCCTCGTTGGACGTAGAATCGCTGTTTACCAACGTACCTGTGGACGAGACAATCGGAATGATAGCCGACAGAGTGTATCGTGATCCAGCCTGTACTCCTCTTGACATGCCAGAAAGTATTCTGAGGAAACTACTCCAAGCTTGTACTAAAGAGGCACCCTTCTTGAGCCCGGATGGGCACATGTATAAGCAAGTAGATGGGGTCGCCATGGGTTCTCCCCTAGGTGTCCTGTTTGCAAACTTCTACATGGGTACCATCGAGCAAAAAGTCTTAGTCGACATGAACTTGAAACCGGCCATATACTGCAGGTATGTTGACGACATTTTTACACAGGTACCTGATGTCAGACATCTGCAGGAGCTGAAGGAGGCATTTGAGCAGAGTTCCGTGCTGCGTTTCACTTACGAGACGGAAAAGGATGGGAAGCTGCCTTTTCTAGATGTAACAGTCATGGAAAAGGGCGGAGGTTTCCACACTGCAGTCTACACTAAGGAAACAAACATAGGAATGTGCCTAAATGCCAACAGCGACTGCCCTGACAGGTACAAGAGGAGTGTTGTTAACGCATACGTCGACCGTGCTCTCAGCCACAGCTCAGAATGGAAGCAAGTCGACGAAGAACTCTGTAGGGTAAGGCAGGTCCTAGTCAATAACGGCTTCTCCAATGGTTTCATCGAAGACATCATAAGAAGGAAAGTGAAAAGCCATGCAACCTCTGAAGAGACAACTAACACAACACCTATACCCCCTATTAGACTATTTTACAGGAACTTCTTTTCCACAGCTCATAAAACGGAGGAAAGGGTCCTGAAAGATATTGTTAATAGAAACGTTATCCCTACAGACAAAAATCAGAGGATACAACTGACGATTTACTATAAAACCAGAAAAACGGCCAGCCTACTCATGAGAAACTCTCCAGACACAAAACAGAACGCTTTAAAAGAGACTAACGTCGTCTGTGCCTTCAAATGCCCACTTGGGGACTGTAAGCTCCAAAAAACCCAGTATATAGGCAAGACAACAACATCTCTTTCTAGGCGTTTAACGATGCATAAGCAACAGGGCTCCATTAAGGAACATATAATCTCTTCCCATAACCAAACCATCGCCAGAGAAATCCTAGTAAACAACACAGAAATCATCGATAGATACAGCGATAGCAGGCGGCTTGACGTTTGCGAGGCACTACACATCAAGAAGTCAACACCAGCAATCAACAGCCAATTATTGCACAACTATATTCTACCCACCTCAAGACTCCGCTCCAATATAGAAGCATCAAGAAATATGGACCAATAGGCTTTCTACAAACACTTCTATTCAATACCCATTGTTTCTGTTCTGTCTTGTGTTGATACTTTTAATACCCTATTAATATCCCCTCTTGTTCTGTCTTGTGTTAATGCCACATCACCCCTCCCACCTCACTCAAATGTAGATATAAAATCAGAGATACGTAAGTTCTAATCAGTTGTGTATTTGTGAAATCTTTGAAAATGTAATAAGTTTTACGAAACGCGCCCGTGTCGCGTCAGACTAGAAATAAAAATGAATTTTGGAGAAGTGATTTTTGATTTACCTCCAACAGTGAAGCGTAATGTACGAAAGATTGAGAAAATTCGTGTTAGAATTATTAATCTTACTTTTTCGGTCATATTTAATAATATATGTCTACAGGAAAGACTGCTACCAAAATATACTAATATTAAAGTGCACGACCCAGCAGCAAGGAATCAAGCCTTCACGATAAAATATCGCCAGGATCTGATTCGTGATCAGATATACAAGGCAGAGAATGAAATCAAAGACAACAAAACGCAACTACTTCATGCTACAAACGAGTGGAGAAATAGCAACATCGACCATAGTATCCGTACCCGCATTGAACAACACCTCGACATCCTCACAGACCAACATCACCTCAGCACTGAAACAAGGATTATCAAGAAACTAACAACATTATATGGAGGACCTATGGCAATTCCACGACCAAGAGATGGCTTCCTGAACCTTGCAGGAATTAACCTCACTGAGGACCAAGTCACTCTCCTAAATCTGGGCATAAACTGTCATGTTATGTCCAGACCGAGTGAAATGGCCCGGAAAGTAGAGTTGGAAATTCTGTTGGACGACATATTCGACCTCGAGACACAAAAGAAGGTCGCTACCAAAGATACCTTACAAGCAGAACTTATTGCAGAAGGAGGAAAGAATCGAGGCAACTACAGAAGCACCATACTGTCCCCCGAGCTTAAAGCGGCAGCTAAAAGCCTTCGTGAGAACAAGGAGATAGTTGTCAGGAGAGGTGACAAGTCGCCAATATATGTCATTCTTAAAAAAGACGAATATCTGGCGAAAATGAACATCATACTCTCTGACCAAACTAAGTTCCAAAGGGTAACGAAGGACACTACAGCCGAATTAAAAGCAAAGGTCAACAAACTGATCGAAACTGTGAACGCCAAGAAATCCGGACTCCACCTGCCAAAGATCATTGGGGAATATAAACCTGGATATGCGTATGGAAATGTCAAGACGCACAAGCCTGGAAACCCACTTCGGCCAATCATTAGCCAGATACCCACACCCACGTATAGACTGGCGAAGCGACTCAACGGCCTGCTGACTCCTTATGTTCCTTGCGCCTTCAGCCTGAAGTCTCCAAAGGAATTTGTGGACTTACTGCGGGGCACACGGGCCACAGGGATAAGAGCCTCGTTGGACGTAGAATCGCTGTTTACCAACGTACCTGTGGACGAGACAATCGGAATGATAGCCGACAGAGTGTATCGTGATCCAGCCTGTACTCCTCTTGACATGCCAGAAAGTATTCTGAGGAAACTACTCCAAGCTTGTACTAAAGAGGCACCCTTCTTGAGCCCGGATGGGCACATGTATAAGCAAGTAGATGGGGTCGCCATGGGTTCTCCCCTAGGTGTCCTGTTTGCAAACTTCTACATGGGTACCATCGAGCAAAAAGTCTTAGTCGACATGAACTTGAAACCGGCCATATACTGCAGGTATGTTGACGACATTTTTACACAGGTACCTGATGTCAGACATCTGCAGGAGCTGAAGGAGGCATTTGAGCAGAGTTCCGTGCTGCGTTTCACTTACGAGACGGAAAAGGATGGGAAGCTGCCTTTTCTAGATGTAACAGTCATGGAAAAGGGCGGAGGTTTCCACACTGCAGTCTACACTAAGGAAACAAACATAGGAATGTGCCTAAATGCCAACAGCGACTGCCCTGACAGGTACAAGAGGAGTGTTGTTAACGCATACGTCGACCGGGCTCTCAGCCACAGCTCAGAATGGAAGCAAGTCGACGAAGAACTCTGTAGGGTAAGGCAGGTCCTAGTCAATAACGGCTTCTCCAATGGTTTCATCGAAGACATCATAAGAAGGAAAGTGAAAAGCCATGCAACCTCTGAAGAGACAACTAACACAACACCTATACCCCCTATTAGACTATTTTGCAGGAACTTCTTTTCCACAGCTCATAAAACGGAGGAAAGGGTTCTGAAAGATATTGTTAATAGAAACGTTATCCCTACAGACAAAAATCAGAGGATACAACTGACGATTTACTATAAAACCAGAAAAACGGCCAGCCTACTCATGAGAAACTCTCCAGACACAAAACAGAACGCTTTAAAAGAGACTAACGTCGTCTATGCCTTCAAATGCCCACTTGGGGACTGTAAGCTCAAAAAAACCCAGTATATAGGCAAGACAACAACATCTCTTTCTAGGCGTTTAACGATGCATAAGCAACAGGGCTCCATTAAGGAACATATAATCTCTTCCCATAACCAAACCATCGCCAGAGAAATCCTAGTAAACAACACAGAAATCATCGATAGATACAGCGATAGCAGGCGGCTTGACGTTTGCGAGGCACTACACATCAAGAAGTCAACACCAGCAATCAACAGCCAATTATTGCACAACTATATTCTACCCACCTCAAGACTCCGCTCCAATATAGAAGCATCAAGAAATATGGACCAATAGGCTTTCTACAAACACTTCTATTCAATACCCATTGTTTCTGTTCTGTCTTGTGTTGATACTTTTAATACCCTATTAATATCCCCTCTTGTTCTGTCTTGTGTTAATGCCACATCACCCCTCCCACCTCACTCAAATGTAGATATAAAATCCGAGATACGTAAGTTCTAATCAGTTGTGTATTTGTGAAGTCTTTGAAAATGTAATAAGTTTTACGAAACGCGCCCGTGTCGCGTCAGACTAGAAATAAAAATGAATTTTGGAGAAGTGATTTTTGATTTACCTCCAACAGTGAAGCGTAATGTACGAAAGATTGAGAAAATTCGTGTTAGAATTATTAATCTTACTTTTTCGGTCATATTTAATAATATATGTCTACAGAAAAGACTGCTACCAAAATATACTAATATATATATATATATATATATATATATATATATATATATATATATATATATATATATATATATATATATATATATATATATATATATATATATATATATATATATATATATATATATATATATATATATATATAATATATATATATATATATATATATATATATAATATATATATATATATATATATATATAATATATATATATATATAATATATATATATATATATATATATATATATAATATATATATATATATATATATATATATATATATATAATAAATATATATATATATAATATATATATATATATATATATATATATATATATATATATATATATATATATATATATATATATATATATATATATAGATATATATATATATATATATATATATATATATATATATATATATATATATATATATATATATATATATATATGCACAGACTACCCTATTCCAGTAGCTGAAGTTTATAACTTTTTAGACACTCAACCCACCAGGAGACTCGAACACTGGCCAACAAGGTGGCAGTTGCATGCTGTATCCACTACACCATACTTCAAAGCCATAAGAGAGGTAGGAATTCTGGGGTATTTAACCAACCAGAACTCACAATACCCCAGAATTCCTACCTCTCTTATGGCTTTGAAGTATGGTGTAGTGGATACAGCATGCAACTGCCACCTTGTTGGCCAGTGTTCGAGTCTCCTGGTGGGTTGAGTGTCTAAAAAGTTATAAACTTCAGCTACTTGAATAGGGTAGTCTGTGCATTAAGCATTTGGCACTGAGTTTTCCCATATAACAGGAACCGATGAAAGAGCATTAGAGGTCCCACACTATCTCATTGCCTGGGAGAGGATTGGAGTTCTGGTTGGTTAAATACCCCAGAATTCCTACCTACCTTATGGCTTTGAAGTATGGTGTAGTGGATATAGCATTCAACTGCCACCTTGTTGGCCAGTGTTCGAGTCTTCTGGTGGGTTGAGTGTCTAAAAAGTTATATATATATAGATATATATATATATATATATATATATATATATATATATATATATATATATATATATATATATATATATATATATATATATATATATATATATATATTGTACCTAGTAGCCAGAATGCAGTACTCGGCCAACTATGCAATGTCCGATTTGCATAATAAGCCAAGTTTTTTCTGATTTTATTTATTTTTCTATTTTTTCTTATAAAATGATAAAGCTATCCGTTTCATTATGTATGTGTTTATTTTGTTTAATTTGAGTTAAAACTAACGCAGATATGTGACCAAACCTAACCTACTCTACCTAACCTAACCTAACCTATATAACCTGGCCTAATTACATGATATAATATTATGTACATGATTAATTACATGATATTAAATAAATATTTCGGAGTCTCTTTTAACTGATTGGGAGAAACACAGCTTTCAAAAATTTGTCTGTCAATTTATATTATATTGTAGTTCTTTGTTGATATAAAACCTTGCCACAATGTATCTTTTCAGCTTGCCTGATATGTTAGATTCAAGACCTGCCCGAAACACTATGCGTGTTAGTGACTTTGCAAGAAAGTACATATACCAATTTTATGTAATCTTACAAACCCATTGTACCTTCTTGTGAATACCTTCTTCTTCTTACTATTATTATTATTATTATCAATATTATTATTATTATTATTATTATTATTATTATTATTAGTAGTAGTAGTAGTAGTAGTAGTAATAGTGTTATTATTATTATTATTATTATTATTATTTTATCATTTGGAAGGTCATTCCTCAATTTGGGCCCCTTGTTTGGCAATGCATTTCTGCTTTCGTTGAGTTTCTTTGAAAATCAAAGATATATTTGTTTCTCGTGTGGTGACCATGAGTTCTCTTACAGCCTTTTAGGAAATGCTTAAGGTCAGGATTGACATTGCAATTCTGAGTTTTTATAGTTTCTTACCGTGAGCTTCAATCTCACACTGCATCTTGTGCTGCCCACTCCCCCAATTATTAGTACTTAATACATATATCTTCACCAGGGTAATCACCTTTGTCATATTTATATTGTAGTTATATGTTGATATAAAATTTGCTACAATGTACCTTATTGTCTTACTTGATATGTTTGATACTTGAGTTCTCTCTTGAACACTGTGAGCGATCGGCCAGTTATGTCCCTTATGTGTAGTGGAAGTGTGTTTAGCAGTCTCGGGCCTCTGATGTTGATAGAGTTCTTTCTTAGGGTTCCTATTGCACCTCTTCTCTTCAACGGGGGTATTCTACACATCCTGCCATGCCTTCTGGTCTCATGTGGTGTTATTTCTGTGTGCAGGTTTGGGACCAGCCCCTCTATTATTTTCCAAGTGGAAATTATTATGTATTTCTCCCACCTGCGCTCAAGATAGTACAGATTTAGGCATTTTAGTTGGTCACAATAGTTTAGAGGGTTTTACTGAGTGTATTCTAGCAATAAAGGGTCTCTGCTCGCTCTCCAGGTCAGCAATTTCTCCAGCTTTGAAAGGAGCTGTCATTGTGCAACAATATTCCACTCTAGAGAGTATTAGCGTCTTGAAGAGTATCATCATTAGTATAACATCTCTAGTTTGAAAAGTAATTGTTATTAACCTGTTATTTTTCTTGCAGTTGTGACTGCTACTTTATTATATTCTTCAAGGGTGAGGTCTTCCGACATGAGTACACCCAAATTCTTTACATTGCTTTTTCGTTCAACGTTATGATTTGATACAGTACGTGATTTCTGTTTTAATATTTTAAAATCCTCGTGTCATATGCAAAGGATGATACAGTACAATAGGTTGTGTCCTTGTCTATGTCCGATATGAGGATGAGAAAAAGTACAGGAGCAAGCACAGTACCCTGGGGGACTGAGCTCTTCGCGGTTGATGGTCCAAACTTTATTTTGTTGACTATTACACATTGAGGTCTGTTTGTCAGGAAATTGTAGATCCATCCGCCTATTTTTCCGATAATTGCTTTTGCACGCATTTTGTGTGCAATAACACCATGGTCACATTTGTCGAAGGCTTTAGCGAAATCTGTGTAAATTACATCAGCGTTTTACTTGTCCTTAATGGCATCTAAGCCCATGTCATAGTGGTCCAGCAACTGTGATAGGCAAGAGCGCCCTGTTCTGAAACCATGATGTCCAGGGTTATAGATATGCTGTGATTCCATGTATTTTGTGATTACATTTCTTAGCACTCAAAATTTTTTATGCTGTGTGATGTTAGTGCTATCGGGCTGTAATTTTTTTTGCCTCTGCCTTATTTCCTCCTTTATGGAGTGGTGCTATCTCTACTTTTTTTAGTATGTTAGGGATAAGGCCAGTATCTAGACTTTGCCTCAAAAAAATGTGAAGGGCCTGCAACAGTGGTTTTATACAGTTCTTGATGAATATGGAGTTCCAAGAATCAGGGCCTAGTGCAGAGTGTATAGACATATTATCTATGGCTTCTTCAAAATCCAGTGGGGATAGGGTGACATCTGATATATGATTTGATGTTGGCATCACAACCATGAAAAATTAATTTCGGTTATCAATCTCTAGTGTTTATTGGCTCGCTGAAAACAGTCGTACTGATTCTTCAGTATTTCGCTCATTTCTCTGTTGTCATCTGTAAAAGGTTCATTTCTCTTTTGCAGGGCCCTGATACTAGATGTAGTTTGTTTTATCTTAATTTTACATAAGAGAAAAATATTTCGGATTTCTCGCTATTTCACTGATAGCCTTTTGCTCTCTTTGTCTCTCTTGGATATTGTATTATTCTTGTAGCTTGAGTTTAATCGTTTCTATTTCTCTATCTAACCTTCTTCGTCATTTTTGAGATAGGATGCGACTCTCAAGGTGTTCCACGACTCGTTTTCTACGCCTATAAAGGAAACAACGTTCCCGTATCAATTTGCATCTCTTCCTCTTTTTTCGTAGGGGTATGCGGTTTGAGCATTTTTCTAGAACTACTGAGTTAATTTTTTCCAGACGCTGGTTCAGGTTTGCATTTCCTAGCTGTTCTTCCCAGTTTATTTCTTTGAAGTCTTGGTTTATTAGCTCCCAGTTAATCTGTTTATTATTAAAATTGAATTTGCTGAATTCTCCTTCCCTGGGGCTCGGGATTGGTTGTGCAGGTCTACTCCCCATGCTTGTCAGTATTTTATTTTATTTTATTTTATTTATATATATACAAGAAGGTACATTGGGTTTGAGAGAATACATTGGATAGTACAGTATTTACATTCTTGTAAAGCCACTAATACGCACAGCGTTTCGGGCATGTCCTTAATCTAGCAGATAATTTTAAGTAGGTAATTTCAATCAGAATTGATAAATGAAAGATACATTACAAGAGAAAAATGAGATGAGAGAGATAAGTAAGTATATTAAAGCACATTGTTATATTAAAGCTCTGATTGATTACATTGACAGCTTGATTAGTAATTTAAACAAGATTAATAGACACCATACAGCAGATTGACAGCACATATAAGACAGCAATGATCACAATGGTAAAGATGTTTAGAATGGGTACATGAAGATTGGGAGACTGGGTAGCAAAAGCTACAGATAACAAGATTTATAAACACCATACAACAGAATGGCAGCACTTATAAGAAAACAGCAATGATCACAATGGTAAAGATGTTCAAATTGGGAACATAAAGGTTGGGAGATTGGGTAGCAATAGATACAGTGCAATTTTAAGGCAAAAAGTGAAAAACTATGAAGATGAAATTAGGTACTTTTTAGTATTGATTTTGAATGATGTAAAAGTTGGACAGCTTTTCAATTCAGTAGGGAGTGAGTTCCATAAACTGGGTCCCTTTATTTGCATAGAGTGTTTACACAGATTAAGTTTAACTCTGGGGATATCGAAGAGATATTTATTTCTGGTGTGGTGATAATGGGTCCTATTACATCTGTCCAGGAAGAGTTTCAGACAAGGATTTGCATTTAAGAACAGGGTTTTGTAAATGTAGTTGACACAGGAGAATTTGTGGAGTGAGATTATGTTTAGCATGTTTAGGGAGTTAAACAAGAGGGCTGTGTGTTGTCTGAAAGCAGAATTTGATATTATTCTGATAGCAGATTTTTGCTGGGTGATGATGGACTTGAGGTGGTTTGCAGTGGTTGAACCCCATGCACAGATACCATAGTTGAGATAGGGATAGATTAGTGCATAATATAGAGAGATGAGAGCAGAGTTAGGAACATAATATCTGATTTTGGAGAGTATACCAACTGTTTTAGAGACTTTCTTAGTTATGTGTTGTATGTGGGTACTGAAGTTGAGTCTCTTGTCTAGGAATATGCCAAGAAACTTTCCATCATTTTTATTGCTAATGTTTACATTGTCAATCTGAAGCTGAATTGCATTTGTAGATTTGCTTCCAAATAGGATGTAGTAGGT
The DNA here is from genome assembly GCF_040958095.1 of Procambarus clarkii. Taxonomy (NCBI): domain Eukaryota; kingdom Metazoa; phylum Arthropoda; class Malacostraca; order Decapoda; family Cambaridae; genus Procambarus; species Procambarus clarkii. The sequence goes on from NC_091187.1 coordinate 31,151,510, forward strand.
CTTTTCTATGTTAAGTGTTAGTTTGTTGGTTGACATCCATAAGTGGACTTTTTATAGTTCATTATTAACAACATCATTTAGTGTATGTGGGTTGGGGTTGGAGTAAATGAGGGTAGTATCATCAGCAAACAAAATAGGTTTCAGAATGTTAGAGACATTAGACAGATCATTAATGTATATAAGAAATAGTTGGGGTCCCAAGATGCTGCCCTGTGGCACTCCAACGGTTATTGGTAGAATGGGAGAGATTATATTATTGATGGCTACACATTGGTGTCTATCACTAAGATAGGATTGGATATAGTCCAGTGCATGGCCTCGGATTCCATAATGATGGAGTTTACATAAGAGGTAATCGTGATTAACAGTATCAAAGGCCTTTCTCGGGTCAATGAAGAGTCCAATTGGAAACTCATTTTTGTCAAGGGCTGAGTAAATTATATCAAGGAGACTTATAATTGCATCGTTGGTACTCTTTTGAGAGCGGAAGCCAAACTGACAGGGGCTAAGAATGTCGAATTTTACGAGATAGGAGTAGAGCTGTTTGTAGATAATTTTTTCAAATATTTTTGATAGTATGGGTAGGTTCGATATTGGTCTGTAGTTGTTTATGTCTGACGGATTACCTCCTTTATGAACTGGCGTTACTCTTGCGTTTTTAAGGATATCAGGGAAGGTATGACACTCAAGGGATTTGCTGAACAGCAGAGCTATAGGTGGTGCAAGGGCATGGGTGGCGCTCTTGTATACAATGGATGGGATTTCACTGATGTTCCCAGCTTTGGTTTTTAGTGAGTGTATGATGGACACAACGTCTGACGGGCTGACTTGTGAGAGGAGAAGAGAGTTTGGATAGCTGCCTGAGAGATATGTGTTGATATGTGTCTGAGTCTGTGGGATTTTACTTGCAAGGTTAGCACCAATCGATGAAAAGAAGCTATTAAATTCATTCGCCATTTCTAAGTCAGATGACAGTGTAAGGCCATCCTTAGAGAGTGTTTTCTGGTTGTGGGAGTGTTGTTTAGTTCCCAGGATGTTAGAGATGGTACTCCATGTGCTTTTCATGTTGCCTTTTGCTTCTTTGAATCTAGTCTCATAATATGAAAGTTTTGCTTTTCTTATGATACTGGTAAGCACTGATGAGTACCTTTTAACTACTTCCATTGAAACTAGGCCACTCCTAAATTTCTTTTCGTATTCATGTTTTTTGTTGATTGATTTAATTATGCCACTTGTGAGCCACGGGTTATTTTTTCTTTTATCAGTTACTTGTTTGGTAAGGAGGGGACAGTGAGTGTTGTAGAGGCTTAGAGTTTTGGAGAGAAAGTGGTTAGTTGATGAGTTTATATCCTGTGAATTATTAAATTCAGATTCCCAGTTAATATTGTGAAGTGCATTAGAGAGATTGCCTATTTTTTGCCCGAAACGCATTGCGTAATAGTGGCTTTAGGCATTGTATGTACTAGCTCTATCTATATATCAATCCATTAATGTAACATCACTTGTATGTATATACCTTACCTGAATAAACATCTGAATCTGAATCTGAATCTAAAGCTGATTCACTATGTAGCCTGAATGAAAGTTTTTTGGTTTCTGGTGGTGATGTGTCAATGTTTGCTATGAGGAAGATTGGATAGTGGTCAGTTGTTCTGTCATAAATTACCCCAGATGTAAGGGGAGCTGGTATATTAGTCCATAGGTGATCCAGGGTAGTGGCAGATGTTTGAGTGACTCGGGTGGGCTTGGTGATTGTGGGGATTAGCATACAGGAGTGCATGCTGTTACGGAAATAGTCAACTTGAGGGTTGTTTTGAAGACCAAGGTCGATATTGAAATCACCTCCCAGAATGATGTGATTTTTGTTGAGATTGTAATTCATGATAAGATTCCTTACATTGTCAGAGAATAAAGCTATGTTGGTATTAGGAAATCTATAGATGGCACCGATTATCAAGGAGGATTTAAGGGCTTTACTGGAGAACTTGGCAAAGGTATATTCACAATAGTCGTCTCTATCACTAATGACACTATTGCAAATGAAGGTATCTTTGTAATATATTGCTGTACCGCCACCTTTTTTATTAGGCCTGCAGTTATGAATGGCTTTATAACCAGCTAAATTGTAGAGTTGGGTATAGTCATTACTTAGCCAAGTTTCTGTTAAAATGATGAAAGATAATTTAGTACCTAGTGCTGTAAGTAGTGCATTTATATCATCTAAATGTTTACCAAGTGACCTAACATATTGGTTGTAAACTAATAAGCAGGTGCTGTTTAGGAGTTTGTTTTTTGCAAGATTTGCTGTGTAGTACTTGCAATAGTGATGATCAATGTGCTGATTAGTGTGGATATGGGACAGAAGATTTCGATCAGGATCAATATCAGTAAGCATATAGATAAGAATGTCACGATACAATAAGATAAGCAATTACAGGAAGAGATGAAAACTAAATCTGCTGTAAAATAGAAAGTAATTATAGCAAAACACAGCAATATAATAATATAACAATACAATAAGAGCTTACAAAGTATTGAGTCTGCTAAAATTAGAGAATAATTATGGCAAAACACAACAATAAATGCAAGTAAACAAAAGAATTGAAACAATTAAAGGTAGAATTAAGGTCACTAGATAGCCATGGAGGATACACAAGTTTGGTGGAGAGAACAAAAAATCAGTACTTTAATTAAGTTGTGATCTGAGTAAGAGGTATGTGTAATCATTATGTTCCTGATCAGTTCATAATTATTATTGAAAATGAGGTCCAGCGTGTTCTTCCTAGTTGGTTCTACTATTTGCTGGTTTATGGCAAACCTGTCGCACATCCGTAGCAGGTCATTTGCGTGTGCCTGTTCATTTAGGCTACTTCCTGGTATTTTTTCGGATATTACTGTATTATTCAGGTGCTTCCATTTCAGGTGCCGTAGGTTAAAGTCCCTAAGCAGGATGATGTTTGGGGCTGGATTTGTGAGATTTTCCAAGGAGTGTTCTATTTTCATTAGTTGGTCTTTAAACTGCTGAGGATTTGCCTCCAACGACTTATATACAAGGATAATAACTACATTTAGACTCTCTGTTTTGATTATCAGCACTTCCACCGTATCATTTGAGGTGTTTAGCACAATACAGTACAGATGAGTGTGTCTTTGATGTACAGGCTGACCTCACCCTGTAACCTGTGTTTCCTGTCACATCTGAAAAAGATGTACTCTGATATCCATATTTCACCATTATGGTAGTCCTTAGTGTGGGTTTCCGTTAGGGCTGCAAACACTGCATTTGTCTCATGTAGGAGGTCATCTATAAAATGGACTTTGTTAGATTTGAGTGTGTTTATACATGGACGTTGCCAAATAAAAATGATATTATATAAAACGCTGAACTGTAATGCCAATCCTGACCTCAAAAGCTTCATTGAAGGTTGTAACAGAACCTATAAGCACCACACCAGAAATAAATACAGTTTTGATATTCCTAGAGTACGACTTAATCAAACTGGAAATGCTCTACAAATCAAGGGACCCGGAATGTGGAATGACCTTCCCAAACATGTTAAAGACTGTACCTCTCTTAACCAGTTTAAGATAAAAACGAAGCACTACCTAATAAATTCCCTGCAACCTACCTTACCCCTCTGTTGTCAACCCATGTCTGTTTTTTTTAAACAACGCTGTTTGTCGACCTAATTGTATTTGTGCTGCTTTTTCAGCCATGTTCCCCCCTTTCTTATTTTTATTTTTATTTGTTCACAACACATTTTATACTTTAAACTCAATAAGTATTAAGTTTTAGTCTTTAATGTTTTTCATGCCCGAAACGCTTTGCGTAATAGTGGCTTTAGGCATTGTATGTACTAGCTCTATCTATAAATCCATCAATTTTGTATCTTACCTTGTATGTATGTACCTTACCTGAATAAAAATTTATTACCTGAACAAAAATGTATTATTTATTATTATTATTATCGTGTTTGTGGAAGTGCTGGATGCTTGATTGGTGTTAATATCTGGGGTTCTGGTAGGGAGGCCACTGTGTTTGTGTCCTCTCTAGCATTTGACGGAGATGGTGGTCGAGTCTGGACATTTTGAGGCGTTCTTCTCCTCTTTCTCTTGCTAAACAATCATCCTGGTTAATAGAGTGGTGGCTGTAATCATAGTGGCGGTCTGCCGGTTTTATTCGCCATGGTACCCCATGATACCTTTTTGTAAATAAAATCATTATTATTATTATTATTGTTATTATTATTATTATTAATATATCTGTGATTGCCTTGTTATCAATGATTTCAGACCAAATGGTATGACGTACTTTGAGCTCTGTAACTACTTCATACATGCATGGATATTGGAAGATATTTATGTGCTCTACCCAGAGTTAGCCCGTGCAGGCTAATTAGGCCTTGCATTTCATGTTCTCTCCTGATTCCATGTTTGACTAACCATCCCATGAAATGGGAATATTAGATGAAATTATGGTTCGTTATTTATCTACACTCTGTAATTTTTCATATAGAAGGGCAGTAAACTGATGTGTATTCCTAAGTTTGTTAAAAAATAATACAAAAACTAGGATCTAAACAACATTCACATAACCAGATAAAAATCTCTAAGGATGGTTGTGCACCTACAACAGATCTAGAAACGGGAGCTTAATTTAATAGCTTCTTTTCGTCAGTTGGTGCTAATCTTGTCAGAAAAATCCCACAGACCCAGACACATGTTAACATATATCTTTCAGGCAGCTATCCAAACTCTCTTCTCTCTTCACCCGTCAGCTCGACAGACGTTGTGTCCATCATATACTCACTAAAAACCATAGCTGGGAACATTAGTAAAATACCATCTATGGTATACAAGAGTGCCTCCCATGCCCTTGCGCCATCCATAGCTTTTGCTGCTCAACAAATCTTTAGAGTGTCATACTTTCCCTGATATCCTTAAAAAGACAAAAGTAACGCCAGTTCATAAAGGAGGCATTCCGGCAGACAACAACAGTTACAGACCAATATCAAGTCTACCCATATTATCAAAAAATTTTGAAAAAAAATATTTACAAACAGCTCTGCTCCTACCTCGTAAAATTGAACATACAAAGTCCCTGTCAGTTTTGCGTCCGCCCCCAAAAGAGTAAAAGAATATTAGTCTGCTTGACTCAGCCCCCTGACAAAAATGAGTTTCCGATTGGACTCTTCATTGACCTGAGAAAGGCCTTTGATACTGTTAACCCTAACTACCTCTATCTTAAACTCCCCCATTATGGAATTCGAGGCCTTGCCCCTGAACTATATCCGATCCTATATTAGTGACAGCCATCAGTATGTAGCCATCAATGATATAACCTGTCCCACTCTACCAATAATCGTTGGAGTGCCACAGGGCAGCATCCTAGGGCCTCTCCTATTTCTTATATACATCAATGATCTGCCTAGTGTCTCTAACATTCTTACACCTATATTGTTTGCTAACGATACTATCCTTATCTACTCAGACCCCAACCCACACACACACACTAAATAATGTTGTGAATAATGAATTAAAAAAAAGTTCACTTATGAATGCCAACCAACAAACTAACACTAAACATGGAAAATACCTACTACATCTTATTTGGAAGCAAATCAACAAATGCTATTCAGCTTCAAATAGACAATGTTAACATCAGCAACAAAAATGATGGAAAGTTCCTTCTTCTATACTTACACAAGAGACTCAACTTCAGCACCCACATATCCAACACATGACCAAGAAAGTCTCAAAAACGGTTGGTATACTCTCTAAAATCATATATGTTCAAAACTCTACTCTCCTCTCACTATACTATGCGATAGTCTATCCCTATCTTACATATGGTATCTGTGCATGGGGTTCAACCTCTGCAAACTACCTCGAGCCCATCATCACCCACCAAAAATCTGCTATCAGAACAATAACAAACTAGGCTTTCGTAAAACACAAGCCCCCCACCCTGTTTAAATCCCTAAACATGCTAAACATAACCTCACTCCACACATTCTCTTGTGCCAATTACATTTAAAAAAACCTGCTTTAAGTGCAAACCCTGTTCTGAAACTCTTCTTGGACAGATGTAATAGAACACATAATCACCACACCAGAAATAAATATTTCTTTGATATCCGCAGAGTCAAACTTAATCTGCGTAAACACTCTATGAAAATAAAGGGACGTACCTGGTCTATGGAACTCACTCCCTAACAAGCTAAAAAAACTGTCAAACTTTTGCCTTATTAAAAAATAAAACCAAAAAGTACCTTATTTCATCTTCATAGTTCCCTCCAAGTGCTTGAAACTGCACTGTATCTAGTGCTACCCAATTCCCCAAAATATGTACCTATGACATGCAACTTTACCATTGTAATCATTGCTGTTATCTTATATCATGTTGCACACATAGTTTGCTACATTATATCTTGCAATAATCCTCAAATTATGTTAGTATGTACCTCTGGATAACCCTTAAATTTACTCTAATGTACCTACTTTTTTTCTGTCAAATTTCTTATTTAAGGATCTGCCCGAAACGCTGTGCTTGCTAGTGGCATTACAAAAATGTAAAACTTCAAGTCTGTACTCTAATAAACCCAATGTACCTTCTTGTATAAAAATAAATAAATAAATAAATAAATAAATAAATAAATAAATAAATAAATAAATAAATAAATAAATAAATAAAATAATATAAATAAATAAATAAAGACAGTCTCCGTGGTGTAGTGGTAAGACACTCGCCTGCCGTTCCGAGAGCGCTTTGTCATGGGTTCGTATCCTGCCTGGGGAGAATTTACTGGGCGTAAATCCTTAACTGTAGCGTCTGTTTAACTCAACAGTATAATGTGTGCTTGGTTGTAACAACGATTCTTCGCGGCGGGGATCGTATTCCGGGGACTTGCCCGAAACGCTATGCGTACTAGATGGGTATGGGGTGTATAATAAATGAACTAAACTAAAACTAAACTTGTATATATCTCAAAACAAAACAAAAATAATAATGGTTAGTGAACAAATGAAACCTCCGCAATCTGAGCAACCAGCTCAGCTAATGCGCAGAAGTGCATTCATATGGGGGAACTGTTTACTTCTAAAAGTATTTGATCGTGTGCTATTATACTTAAATAAAGCTTACAAGACGCGTTCTTTGAATGAGAAACATAAGAAAAACATGTGTTAAATGTAGGATACCAGGTACAGACAAAAGTAAGAAGTAGGAAAAATAAGATGTGGCAACAGATTGAACATTGGAACGCTTAGGTGAGCGTCGCCACCATTATCATAACACCGGGTAGTGAGTGTCCATTAAGGTGAAATCTTCACACGAACTGCATCTATCATAAAGAAGAAGCACCACCATTGATCGCCAAGTGCTCACATCAAGTCTAACTCTAAGAAGCAACACTCAAGCCATGTCTAACTGTCAACATTGAGCCTCCACCGTAACACGTTACCCAACATCACCACTCGTGCAGTCATCCGGAGTAAACTTTTACACAAACCGCACCTATCATAAAGAAGATGAAAACTCACCAGTGTACAGAGTGTGGAAAGGTATTCAGTCGTCCTGGAAATATGAGGAGGCATATATTAGTGCATTCAGGTGACAAACCTCATGCGTGTCCAGTTTGTGGGAAGAGATTCAGTCAATTTGGAAATATGAAGACTCACATGTCATTGCATTCAGGTGACAAACCTCATGAATGTCCACAGTGTGGTAGGAGATTCAATCATTTTGTAAGTATGGAGACTCACATGTTAGTGCATTCAGGTGTCAAACCTCATGAATGTCAAGAGTGTGGGAAGAGATTCAGTTATCTTGGAAATATGAATAAACACATGTTAGTGCATTCGGACAATAAACTTTATGAGTGTCCAGAGTGTGGGAAGAGCTTCATTCGTCTTGGAGATATGAAAAAACACCTGTTAGTGCATTCAGGTGACAGTCCTCATGAGTGTTCAGAGTGTGGGAAGAGATTCAGTCATCTTGGAAACATGAAGAAACACATGATTGTGCATTCAGGTGACAAACCTCATGAATGTCCAGTGTGTGGGAAGAGATTCCGGTATCTTTTAGAAGCGAAGATTCACAGGTTATTGCATTCAGGTGATAAATCTCATGAATGTCCAGAGTGTGGGAAGAGATTCACGCGTATTGGACATGTGCAGACTCACATGTTAGTGCATTCAGGTGATAAACCTCATGAGTGTCCCGAGTGTGGGAAGAGGTTCAGCGAGCTTGGAAGTATGAAGAGGCACAGAATGGTACATGCAGATGAAAGACCTTTTGAATGTGCAGAGTGTGGCAGAAAATTTAGAGAACGTGGAACTATAATACAGCATATGTTAGTGCATTCAGGAGAAAAACCTCACCAGTGTCCAGTGTGTGGGAAAAGATTCAGACATCTTGGGAATGTGAAGTCTCACATGTTAGTGCATTCAGATGACAAACCTCATGAGTGTCCTGAGTGTGGGAAGAGATTCAGGCGTATTGGACATGTGAAGACTCACATGTTAATGCATTCAGGTGACAAACCTCACGAGTGTCCCGAGTGTGGGAAGAGATTCAGAGTTCTTGGTGGTATGAAGACTCACCTTCTAGTGCATTCGGGTGTTAAACCTCATGAGTGTCCAGAGTGTGGGAAGAGATTCAGTGAGCTTGGAAGTATGAAGAGGCACAGGAAGGTGCATTATAATAATTAATAATTCGTTTGGTGGGGGTCACTCAGACACTACATGTTCAGTTTAACCTTATATCAAGATATCCCACAGGGTCGAATTACTTACCCTTCCCAGGATACAACCACAAAATAAGCTGTCTAACTTCTGGGTTCCTATTTACTGCTAGGTGGATAGGTGATAGGAAATTATAATAATAATAATAATAATAATAATAATAATAATAATAATAATAATAAAAATTTGTCCAACCATTTCTGTCCTGCTCAGGATTCGAACCCGGAATTCTTGATTGTGAGTTAAGAACAAACCTGACTACACTATTTATAATACGGAACTATGATACAACATGCATGAAATTTTTTGAATGTGCTGAGTGTGGCAGAAAATTTAAAAGATGTTAAACTAAAATACAGTATATATATTTGTGCATTCAGGTAACAAACCTCATCACCATGTCAGTTGGATGTTCTGCAGAGGTAATTATGTTATATTTTGTTTGAGAAGTGCACTTTACCATAAAAGGTAACAATTTAAAGTAAAAAACTTAGGTATTTTATTATTATATTCCTTTATAAATGCTTCTCATACACCAAAGAATAACTATAAGGTAGCTGTCAATGTAGATATTAGATGTTCCTCATAGACCAAGCAAAAACTAGAAAAGCTCTCCGAGTGGAAAACTCAAGATTGTTCATAAGCAAAGAGAGATTTCTTTATTTGAACATAAAAAAAAAAATTAAATGTTTTTTTTCTTAATACTTATTTAAATAATATATAGTGTGCTTTCAATTTTTGTTCTCCTTAGAAATTTATTTAAAATGTAATATAATCTCTAGCTAAATTGTGGACATGATTATTGAGGTATGATTATTAAAGGCATGTATTACAAGCATAAGAGTAGCCTTCATGATTTTGATTTATTTTTTTTTTGAGATATGTACAAGAGTTGTTACATTCTTGTACAGCCACTAGTACTCAGTGTTTCGGGCAGGTCCCTGGAATACGACCCCCGCGAAGAATCGTTTTTACAAAAAAGTACCCATTTTACTACTGTTGAGTTAAACAGAGACTACAGTTAAGGATTTGCGCCCAGTAAATCCTCCCCGGCCAGGATACGAACCCAGGATAAAGCGCTCGCGGAATGCCAGGCGAGTGTCTTACCACTACACCATGGAGACGAAATCGGATTGGTTGTTTAATTTCTTGTTGTTTTGATGGATGCGAGTTATTATTTACTTAGGCTCTATCATTAATTTATATTTGTTATAGATTGAATAATATTCAAGACTTGGTTTTTATATAAGACCTATTAATTATTTTCTAAAACTTATTTGGCAATTTTCTTTACTTACAAGACCCACTCACTGTGACAATGAATGTTGTACTTAACAAATGTCTATACAACATAACCATCCACTCTATAATTGTTCTTATAATTAGCACTTAATTGAGCTTCATGCCATATTGTTTATTTACCCTCTGACAATGCTTGGGGATTTGTAAAGTCATAACTCCTAGTTATTAGGGTAATTGGGGAAGCAACATACCCTGAATATATGAATGTCAAAAAGCTTTTTGGTATGAGTGATATTCTTGTTTTCCAAGAACACTTGCTTAAATTATATGAATTTGAAATCCTCTCCAAAATTGTTGATGGGTTCTTTTTACACTGTCAGTATTGAAATGTCTGATGACTGGTCAGGTCCTGGATAACCCTATGGAGGTACTGCCATTCTGTGGCATATCAATATGCAGTGTTAATTAAGTTGATGTCAATACTGTATCAGGGTGCACTACATCTGTACTTATCCACTGATGCCTGGAAGTACTTAACCATATTTTTATTTTGAGATATATACAAGAGTTGTTACATTCTTGTACAGCCACTAGTACGCGTAGCATTTCGAGCAGGTCCCTGGAATATGATCCCCTGCTGCGAAGAATCGTTTTTTCATCCAAGTACACATTTTACTGTTGCGTTAAACAGAGGCTACAGTTAAGGAATTGCGCCCAGTAAATCCTCCCCGGCCAGGATACGAACCCATGACATAGTGCTCGCGGAACGCCAGGCGAGTGTCTTACCACTACACCACGCGGATATGTGTGTATTCCTAGTTTCACCAGCAATATCAACTATGCAGATATGAATAGAGATGTACTATCATTAATATTTCAATTGGCTAATCTGTATCATCATGCAAATCTCATGGTGGTAGGTGATTTTACACAATTGTTCTCGAGATGCATTCTTAAATCTGCGTAATTCATTCGTTGCTGAAAATTTATGTAATGCTGCTATCAATGATGAATATAATATTAACTTCAGTTGTCTGTCATGGGATTGGAGTGGAAGTTCTCATATTGATAATTTTCTCATTGATAATAATCTCATTGATAAAACCTCCGTAGAACACATCTAAACTGGGGAAGACCACTGTTGCTGACTTGGATAAGTTTAAATGCCTGCTTAATGAATACTCAAATCATAACTGGCGCAATTGACTGCAATAATCTTCAATGCAATTTGCATCAGTCTTGATGTCTTTATTTTTACATCTGTCATGTCAGTGATAGGTTGGGCAAGGGGAAGAGAGTATTTAAAGCAAATTTTAGAACAGTATGCCTAGCTGGAATGATCATTTTAGAGAATTAAAAAATAAAAAAAAATATTATGTTAAAATACAAAGGTCTCATGTCAGAGATCTTTTGACATCACCTACAGAAAGATGCAGGGTGCCCCAGAGATGGTTGAATAACTCAGATCAGATGTGTCATTAGGACGTGATATCACCAGGCCATAATGAGGATTAATAAAATAAAAGATAATATTGTGAGATTAAAAGTTGATGATCAGCTTTCAAGGAAAAAATTTTGTGAATATTGGGGTGAAATTAGAAAAGTAAAAAATTCATGTAGACTAATAAATGTTACTGATGCCTCTGGGTTTAATAATACATGTAATATTTTCAGAGATAAGATAATTTTATTGTTGACCAAAGCACACACGAGAAAGTGAAGGAACGACGACGTTTTGCTCCGTCCTGGACCATTCTCAAGTCGATTATGAATGGTCCAATCAACCATTCACAATCACGTATGTGTCACGTATGACACAATCGACTTGAGAATGGTCCAGGACGGACCGAAACGTCTTCGTCCCTTCACTTTCTAGTGTGTGGTTTGGTCAACATATTTCTGCCACGTTATTGAGACTCCTCGTCTGCACAAGATAATTTTATTTTGTGAAAAGTACATACAGTACATACAAAATTAGTTACAAGCAGAATGTTGGATTTCTAGATGAAGCAAGTATATATTATGCCTAAAGCCACTAGTTCACACAGCATTCGGGCAAGATGTAAAAAAATAAACTTAAACACTAAGACTGAGAACTAATTGACCCCCTTCAAAGTATCACCTTGACATTGTGAGAGGGCTCACTTATGACTACCTGGAGCCGGTGAGGGTTGCCTTGACTCCCCCCTCTGGCTCCGAAACAGATGTTAAGTGTGCTGCTAAGGTACACACCCCTATTTTTTTTTTTATTTGGATGGGAGGGGGAGCAGGAGTAAAATGGATGGAGAAGTAAAGGTGCAGGAAAGTTTAGAAATGGGAAATACAGTGATAGTTATGAAAGTAACCCCCTCCCTTACTGGCTTGTCGTCATGAGGTGGCTTGGTGGACGGCTGCCGGAGTGTGATGCTCCATGGGTCAGTCCTCTGTCCTTTTGAAGCCTTATGCCCTTGCTGCTGTCTTTACCAATTGTTCCAGAACTCTTTTTCCTTTTCCTTGTGTTTCATGTTCACCCCCCCCCCCCCCACCCACCCTTTTCTCCTTTCTCATTGTCATTTCCTGCCGACCTTTTGCCAGTGTTGATTATTCTTTTGGATTTCTTCTGTTTTGATGCATAGGAGTTTGCAGAGGCATACTCTCTCACCCGTAGAACTGTAGTACCCAACGTCTCGAGCGAGGGGACCCTTTTATTGTCACTCCTCCTTTCGTCGCCGAACCCGATCTTAACAGACTGACGGTTCTTAAAGTGGCGTTTGTGGGGCGTATACTCATGACGTACCCTTGGGGGGCCCCGGCAAGATCGGCAACATGACTCTTGTTGGGTGTCCTGCCTTTAATCGTGGCTCCGTTGTGGGTGCTGGGGCACATTCGCAAATAAAAGTATTACCTCTCATTTGCATGTCGATGAATACTGTTCCAATTATGACTTCTCAGGCTCGTGCGGTGGGCGACCAAGCCCCTGAGTTGGACTGTGTTGGAAGACGGGACTCTGTAGCCCCCGCTACATTGGGCTCAGCCCTTGCTGAGGTGCATTCCCCGGTTTCTGTCCCCCCCTTCACTCATCCTCCTCCTGTCCTTGACCTCCCGTCTCGGTTGTCTCCTCCTCCTCCGGACCCTACCCGTCCGCCTCTGGTCTGCCCTCCTGCTCCCTCCCCTCCATCCCTACTCAGTTTATCCATGCCCCCCTAACCCTGATTTTGCTGACCCTGATCCTGAGCTTCTTTAATATACTGTGTTCTTCTTTACCTTTGTTTCTTCATTGTTCTCTGTTGCTGTCCTTTTTTCTTTTCGATAATGTCTATTCTTCAATGCAATATTCAAGGATTTTATGCTAACTTCCATGAACTCCAACTTCTTATTACACAGTTTTCACCACTTTGTCTCCAGGAACGGATGCTTGGTGCTCGTTCTGGTCACTTTCATTATTATTCCTTTCTCTATTCCCCCCCCCCCCAGCAAGAGCTGGGGCCCATAACTCTACTGCTCTCTTGATTTGCACTGATATTCCCTTTGTTCCCTACTGTTTCCATCGCCTATCCATTGTTCTGCGTCCCGTGTTTTTGTGAGTAAAAAGTATACAGTGTGTTCCATTTATCTCCCCCCAAATGTCCTGCTTTCCCTTCCTGATCTTAAGCACCTCCTGGACCCCTTGCCAATCCAGTGCTCCTGATGGGTGATTTCAACTGTCGACATACCCTCTGGGGTGATGTTCTGACAAACACCCAAGGCCGCCTTTTTGAACCGTTCATCCTCTCTTCTTCCCTGTCTCTTCTGAATTCTGGTGAACGCACCCATGTGGGCTCTCGAACTCGCACCCTTTCCTGTCTTGATCTTTCTCTCTGCTCGTCTTCCCTTTACTTTGATCTCACGTGGCGGGTTCTTGATGACCTCCATAACAGTGACCATTTCCCCATCCTTGTTTCCTTCTTCTCTTTTCACTCTCCCCTCTCCTTCCCTAGATGTCAATTTGCCAAAGCTGACTGGAACCTATTCACCCTCCTTGCTACTCTCACTGACCTCTCCTCTCTGCCAATTCCTCGCGACCTCCTTTTTCATGACACCAGCTTCGACGCTGCCCTCTTCTCTATTCCTTGCTCTACCTCCCGGGGCATGCGGAAGTGCGTTCCCTGGTGGTATGCAGACTGTGCTCGGGCTGTCCGCTCTAAGCGTGCAGCCTGGAAGAAACACCGACGCTGACAGATGGCTGATTCTATTCTTTTGTTTCGGAAAGCAAGTGCGGTGGCCCGTAGGACTATCCTTACAGCAAAGCGTGAGAGTTGGAAATCTTATGTTTCCACCATTACGTCCGATACTCCTCTACCGCAGATCTGACAGAAGATCCACTAGATTGCGGATAAGTTCGTTCCAGATATCTCGCCAGTTCTTCACCTCTGTGGTACTCTTGTGGTGGACCCAGTGCACATTGCGACCCTTAGAAATCCCTTAGATTTCCGCACTCGTCTCCGCCTTCCATATAACGATTCCTTCTCTCTCTCTGAACTTCAGTCTGCCCTGTTCCTCTGCGGTTCTATGGCAGTAGACTCAGATGACATTCATTATGAGATGCTTCGCCATCTCCCTCCTTGCACATCTCGGTATTTACTGAGTCAGTATAACCAGGTCTGGAAGTCGTTGTCAGTCCCTGAGGACTGGCTCGATGCCGTTGTACTTCCTATTCGGAAATCGGGGTCTCTCGGGACATCCCCTAGGGACTTCTGCCCTATTGCCCTCACAAGTTCTGTCTGCAAACTCTTTGAGCATATGGTAAATGTTCATCTGATGTGGTTTTTGGAACACCATCATGGGCTCTCTCCTTCTCAATATGGTTTTCGAAGTGCCACAGCACAGCTGATGTCCAAGTGAATTTGGAGGTCTATATTCGTACTGCTTTTGCTGCGAAGACCTCCACTGTTGCTGTCCTTTTTGACCTAGAAAAGGCTTATAACACAACCTGGAGATACCATATTCTATCCTAACTTTGTTCTTTTGTCCTTCGTGGTAATCTCCCTCTCTTCCTCCAAAGCTTCGTCTCTCGTCGTTCCTTTCGAGTCAGTTTTTTTTTTTGTATTTTTTGAGATATATACATAAGAACATAAGAACATAAGAACAAAGGTAACTGCAGAAGGCCTATTGGCCCATACGAGGCAGCTCCTATTCTATAACCACCCAATCCCACTCATATACTTGTCCAACCCGTGCTTGAAACAATCAAGGGACCCCACCTCCACAATGTTACGCGGCAATTGGTTCCACAAATCAACAACCCTGTTACTGAACCAGTATTTACCCAAGTCTTTCCTAAATCTAAACTTATCCAATTTATGCCCATTGTTTCGTGTTCTGTCCTGTGTTGATACTTTTAATACCCTATTAATATCCCCCCGGTTATGTCCATTCATCCACTTGTAAACCTCTATCATGTCACCCCTAACTCTTCGCCTTTCCAGTGAATGCAACTTAAGCTTTGTTAATCTTTCTTCATATGAAAGATTTCTAATTTGGGGAATTAACTTAGTCATCCTACGCTGGACACGTTCAAGTGAATTTATATCCATTCTATAATATGGCGACCAAAACTGAACTGCATAATCTAAATGGGGCCTAACTAGAGCAAGATATAGCTTGAGAACCACACCAGGTGTCTTGTTACTAACGCTGCGATTAATAAATCCAAGTGTCCGATTTGCCTTATTAAGAACATTTATGCATTGATCCTTTTGTTTTAAATTCTTACTAATCATAACTCCCAGATCCCTTTCGCAATCCGACTTCGCAATCACAACACCATCTAGCTCGTATCTTGTAACTCTATCATCATTACCTAACCTCAGAACTTTGCATTTATCAGCATTAAACTGCATCTGCCAATCCTTTGACCATTTCAAAACCCTATCTAGATCAACTTGAAGTGATAGTGAGTCCTCCTCCGAATTAATTTCCCTACCGATTTTCGTATCATCGGCAAATTTGCAAATGTTGCTACTCAAACCTGAATCTAAATCATTTATATATATTATAAACAACAGAGGTCCCAGGACAGAGCCTTGAGGCACTCCACTTACAACATTTTCCCACTCTGACTTGATTCCATTTATACTAACTCTCTGTTTCCTTTGGTATAGCCATGCCCTAATCCAGCTTAATATAGCACCCCCAATACCATGAGACTCTATCTTTTTAATCAGTCTTTCATGTGGCACTGTATCAAAAGCTTTGCTAAAGTCAAGGTATACAACATCGCAATCCTTACCACTATCAACTGCCTCAACAATGCTAGAATAAAAAGATAACAAATTTGTTAAACATGAACGGCCATTTATAAAACCATGTTGCGACTCAATTATTAATTTATGTTTTTCAAGATGAAGACGAATTTTATTTGCTATTATAGATTCGAGTAACTTTCCCACAATAGACGTTAGGCTAATTGGTCGATAGTTAGACGCAAGTGATCTATCTTCTTTCTTAAAAACTGGTATCACATTAGCAACTTTCCAAAACTCTGGCACTCTGCCTGACTCTATTGATTTATTAAATATGGTTGACAGTGGGTCACAAAGCTCCTCTTTGCATTCTTTAAGCACCCTGGCAAACACTTCATCCGGCCCTGGGGATTTGTTTGGTTTGAGTTTTACTATTTGTTTAAGAACATCCTCCCTGGTAACTGCTAAACTCGTCAACCTGTCCTCGTCCCCACCCACATAGACTTGTTCGGCTGAAGGCATATTGTTAAGTTCCTCTTTAGTAAATACAGATACAAAATATTTATTAAAAATACTACTCATCTCTTCATCACTATCTGTTATTTGACCTGTCTCAGTTTTTAATGGACCTATCCTTTCCCTAGTCTTAGTACGATATAACTGAAAAAACCCTTTAGGATTTGTCTTTGCTTGCCCTGCTATGCGAACTTCATAGTTTCTTTTTGCTTTCCTTATCTCTTTTTTAACATTTCTAACCAGTTGTACGAATTCCTGTTCTAAAGTGACCTCCCCATTTTTAATCCTTTTGTACCAAGCTCTCTTTTTACCTATAAGGTTCTTCAAATTCTTTGTTATCCACTTTGGGTCATTAGTATTCGATCTATTCAATTTGTATGGTATACTACGTTCCTGTGCTTTGTTTAGAATATTCTTAAATAAGTTATATATTGAATCCACATCGAAATCCCCATTTAAGTCACCTATCGCTGGGTTCATGTCTCGCTCCAAGACCGGCCCACACCCCATACCCAAGACTTTCCAATCAATTTGACCCAAAAAATTTCTTAGGCTATTAAAATCAGCTTTTCGAAAATCTGGCACTTTAACAGAATTTTCTCCTACTGGTCTATTCCATTCTATGCTAAATCTGATTTCTTTGTGATCACTGCTCCCTAGCTCACTCCCTATTTCGATGTCATTAATTTGCGTTTCCCTGTTAGTTAACACTAAATCTAAAATATTATTTTCCCGTGTTGGTTCCTTAATGTGTTGCGTAAGAAAGCAATCGTCAATTAATTCTAGAAAATCTTCTGCTTCACTATTCCCTGTTTTGTTCAACCAGTTTATTCCGCTAAAATTAAAGTCACCCATGACATAAATACAAGAGTTGTTACATTCTTGTACACCACCCTCTTGTTTGTTTGTACTTGTTTGTTACCACCCTTTCTGCCTCTTTTCGGCCATATGAAGGTGTACCCCAAGGTAGTGTTCTGAGCACTACTCTTATTTTTCTGGTTGCCCTCAATGGTCTTCTTTCCTCCCTTCTGGCATCTTCTCCGCTCTTTATGTCGACGATCTTACTCTGTGCTGGCAAGGTGATGATTCGCCTCTCCTTCAACAGCGGCTTCAACTTGCGATTGATGCCTTGTCGTCTTGGGCCACCAATCATGGTTTCAATTTCTCTGTAACTAAGACTTGTGCTTTGACTTTTACTCAACAGCATGTCGTCCTTCGTGCTTCTTTGTCACTTTATGGTCATCCCCTTGTGTACAAAGATTCTGCAAAGCTTTTGGGGTTAATCTTTGACACACGTTTGTCTTGGTCGCCCCATATCTCTTACCTCCGAGTTGAGTGCTCTAAGGCCCTTAACTTACTTAAAGTTTTGTTCCCTTACTTCTTGGGGAGCGGATAGGTGCACGCTCCTCTATTTGCACTCCGCTCTTGTCCTGTCTAAACTCGATTATGGTTGCCCTGCATACTCTTCTGCTTCTCCTTCTACTCTTCGCTGTCTTGATCCTTTGCACCATACTGGGTTGCGCCTCAGCTCTGGTGCCTTTTGCTCAACTCCTACCCTCAGCTTGTACGCTGACACTGACTTCCTATCTCTCCAGGACCGCCGTGATCGTTACTGTCTTCCCTATCTTGCATGGTCCTTACAGCATCCTCACTCTCGCCTCTGTCGTGCTTTAACTTTTATCCCTTCTGTAGTTCCTGTTCCTCTTCACCACCTTCTTCTTTCTGTCCATTTGTCTCGCTTACAAGATTCTCTTTCGTTTCGTATTACCAATGTTTCTCCTCGTGTTGTTCCATCCTTGCCCCCGTGGAGGGTCCCCCCTCCCAAATTTTGTATCTCCCTGACCCGCATTACTAAAGCTTTTACCCCTCCTACGGTTATGAAACTCATTTTCCTTGAGCACTTTTCTTCGATCTCCCACTCCATTTTCACCAATGGGTCTATGTCTGCTGACGGTGTGGGCTACTCTGTTGTTTTTCTGACCACACTTATATGAGTCGCCTTCCTCCTGAGGTTAGCATCTTCACAACAAAACTTTATGCTATTCTCTATGCTCTTCGTCTCCTGCTTTCTCGTTGTCAATCCTCCTTTGTGGTGGTAGTTGACTCTCGTAGTGCCCTCATGGCTTTGGGGTCCTTTAATCCGGTCTACCCGGTGGTCATCGAGATTCAACATTGGCTGTTTCTTATCTCCAGTAAATTTAAGTCGGTTGAGATTTGCTGGGTTCCCAGCCATGTTGGTGTGTCTTTAAATGATCTTGCGGATGCTGCCGCTAAGGACGCTATCCGCACCTGTCCCCTCTCCCTTAAAGGTATTCCTTATTCCGACTTTTACCCAGTTATTCATTCCTCCATCCTTGCCCGTTGGCAGGGTTGTTGGTCTTCTGTTACTGGCAACAAACTGCAAACTCTTAAGAGTCGTGTGTCTCTGTGGCCTTCTCCTACCAACGAAACCGACAGTGGGAAATGGCTCTGGGTAGGTTATGTATTGGCCATACACGTTTAACTCATGGTCACTTTATGAAGCGCCGCCCCTACTTCTTATTGTTCTAATTGCATTGTTCCTCTTATGGTTGTGCATATTCTTGTTGAATGCCTTGACTTCCAGGACGAGCGTGAGTCTTTCCGACCGTACCTCATGGTCAATTGTCCTTCGATAGAATTCCTGGTGAATCGGATACTTTTGATATCATTCGCCTTGTGCGTTTGTGGTCTCGTATTAGCATCCTTGGTGATATTTAACATAAGAACATAAGAACAAAGGTAACTGCAGAAGGCCTATTGGCCCATACGAGGCAGCTCCTATTCTATAACCAACCAATCCCACTCATATACTTGTCCAACCCGCGCTTGAAACAATCCAGGGACACCACCTCCACCACGTTACGCGGCAATTGGTTCCACAAATCAACAACCCTGTTACTGAACCAGTATTTACCCAAGTCTTTCCTAAATCTAAACTTATTCAATTTATACCCATTGTTTCGTGTTCTGTCTTGTGTTGATATTTTTAATACCCTATTAATATCCCCCCTGTTATGTCCATTCATCCACTTGTAAACATCTATCATGTACATAAGAACATAAGAACAAAGGCAACTGCAGAAGGCCTGTTGGCCCATACGAGGCAGCTCCTATTTATAACCACCCAATCCCACTCATATACATGTCTAACCCATGCTTGAAACAATCGAGGGACCCCACCTCCACAATGTTACGCGGCAATTGGTTCCACAAATCAACAACCCTGTTACTGAACCAGTATTTACCCAAGTCTTTCCTAAATCTAAACTTATCCAATTTATACCCATTGTTTCGTGTTCTGTCTTGTGTTGATACTTTTAATACCCTATTAATATCCCCTTTGTTATGTCCATTCACCCACTTGTAAGCCTCTATCATGTCACCCCTAACTCTTCGCCTTTTCAGTGAATGCAATTTAAGCTTTGTTAATCTTTCTTCATATGAAAGATTTCTAATTTGGGGAATTAACTTAGTCATCCTACGCTGGACATGTTCAAGTGAATTTATATCCATTCTATAATATGGCGACCAAAACTGAACTGCATAATCTAAATGGGGCCTAACTAGAGCAAGATATAGCTTGAGAACCACACCAGGTGTCTTGTTACTAACGCTGCGATTAATAAATCAAAGTGTCCGATTTGCCTTATTACGAACATTTATGCATTGATCCTTTTGTTTTAAATTCTTATTAATCATAACTCCCAGATCCCTTTCGCAATTCGACTTCGCAATCTCAACACCATCTAGCTCGTATCTTGTAACCCTATCATCATTACCTAACCTCAGAACTTTACATTTATCAGCATTAAACTGCATCTGCTAATCCTTCGACCATTTCAAAACCCTATCTAGATCAACTTGAAGTGATAGTGAGTCCTCCTCCGAATTAATTTCCCTACCGATTTTCGTATCATCGGCAAATTTGCAAATGTTGCTACTCAAACCTGAATCTAAATCATTTATATATATTATAAACAACAGAGGTCCCAGGACAGAGCCCTGAGGTACTCCACTAACAACATTATCCCACTCTGACTTAACCCCATTTATACTCTCTGTTTCCTTTGGAATAGCCATGCACTAATCCAAGTTAATATAGCACCCCCCAATACCATGAACTTCTATTTTTTTAATTAGTCTTTCATGTGGCACTGTATCAAAAGCTTTGCTAAAGTCAAGGTGCACAACATCACAATCCTTACCACTATCAACTGCCTCAATTATGCTGGAATAAAAAGTTAGCAAATTTGTTAAACATGAACGGCCATTTGTAAAACCATGTTGCGACTCATTTATTAATTTAAATTTTTCAAGATGAAGACGAATTGTATTTGCAATTATTGATTCAAGTAACTTTCCCACAAATAGACGTTAGGCTAATTGGCCGATAGTTTGACGCAAGTGATCAATCTCCTTTCTTAAAAATTGGTACCACATTAGCTACCTTCCAAAACTCTGGCACTCTGCCTGACTCTATTGACTTATTAAATATGGTAGACAGTGGCTCGGAAAGCTCCTCTTTGCATTCTTTAAGCACCCTGGCAAACGCTTCATCCGGCCCTGGGGATTTGTTTGGTTTTAGTATTTCTAATTGTTTAATTACATCCTCCCTGGTAACTGCTAAACTAGTCAACCTGTCCTCATCCCCACACACATAGACTTGTTCGGCTGAAGGCATATTGTTAAGTTCTTCTTTAGTAAATACAGATATAAAATATTTGTTAAAAATACTACTCATCTCCTTGTCATTATCCGTTATTTGACCTGTCTCAGATTTTAAACATAAGAACATAAGAACAAAGGCAACTGCAGAAGGCCTGTTGGCCCATACGAGGCAGCTCCTATTTATAACCACCCAATCCCACTCATATACATGTCCAACCCATGCTTGAAACAATCGATGGACCTCACCTCCACAATGTTACGCGGCAATTAAGAACATAAGAACATAAGAACAAAGGCAACTGCAGAAGGCCTGTTGGCCCATACGAGGCAGCTCCTATTTATAACCACCCAATCCCACTCATATACTTGTCCAACCCGTGCTTGAAACAATCAAGGGACCCCACCTCCACAATGTTACGCGGCAATTGGTTCCACAAATCAACAACCCTGTTACTGAACCAGTATTTACCCAAGTCTTTCCTAAATCTAAACTTATCCAATTTATACCCATTGTTTCGTGTTCTGTCCTGTGTTGATACTTTTAATACCCTATTAATATCCCCCCGGTTATGTCCATTCATCCACTTGTAAACCTCTATCATGTCACCCCTAACTCTTCGCCTTTCCAGTGAATGCAACTTAAGCTTTGTTAATCTTTCTTCATATGAAAGATTTCTAATTTGGGGAATTAACTTCATCCTACGCTGGACACGTTCAAGTGAATTTATATCCATTCTATAATATGGCGACCAAAACTGAACTGCATAATCTAAATGGGGCCTAACTAGAGCAAGATATAGCTTGAGAACCACACCAGGTGTCTTGTTACTAACGCTGCGATTAATAAATCCAAGTGTCCGATTTGACTTATTACGAACATTTATGCATTGGTCCTTTTGTTTTAAATTCTTACTAATCATAACTCCCAGATCCCTTTCGCAATCCGACTTCGCAATCACAACACCATCTAGCTCGTATCTTGTAACTCTATCATCATTACCTAACCTCAGAACTTTACATTTATCAGCATTAAACTGCATCTGCCAATCCTTTGACCATTTCAAAACCCTATCTAGATCAACTTGAAGTGATAGTGAGTCCTCCTCCGAATTAATTTCCCTACCGATTTTCGTATCATCGGCAAATTTGCAAATGTTGCTACTCAAACCTGAATCTAAATCATTTATATATATTATAAACAACAGAGGTCCCAGGACAGAGCCTTGAGGCACTCCACTTACAACATTTTCCCACTCTGACTTGATTCCATTTATACTAACTCTCTGTTTCCTTTGGTATAGCCATGCCCTAATCCAGCTTAATATAGCACCCCCAATACCATGAGACTCTATTTTTTTAATCAGTCTTTCATGTGGCACTGTATCAAAAGCTTTGCTAAAGTCAAGGTATACAACATCGCAATCCTTACCACTATCAACTGCCTCAACAATGCTAGAATAAAAAGATAACAAATTTGTTAAACATGAACGGCCATTTATAAAACCATGTTGCGACTCAATTATTAATTTATGTTTTTCAAGATGAAGACGAATTTTATTTGCTATTATAGATTCGAGTAACTTTCCCACAATAGACGTTAGGCTAATTGGTCGATAGTTAGACGCAAGTGATCTATCTCCTTTCTTAAAAACTGGTATCACATTAGCAACTTTCCAAAACTCTGGCACTCTGCCTGACTCTATTGATTTATTAAATATGGTTGACAGTGGGTCACAAAGCTCCTCTTTGCATTCTTTAAGCACCCTGGCAAACACTTCATCCGGCCCTGGGGATTTGTTTGGTTTGAGTTTTACTATTTGTTTAAGAACATCCTCCCTGGTAACTGCTAAACTCGTCAACCTGTCCTCGTCCCCACCCACATAGACTTGTTCGGCTGAAGGCATATTGTTAAGTTCCTCTTTAGTAAATACAGATACAAAATATTTATTAAAAATACTACTCATCTCTTCATCACTATCTGTTATTTGACCTGTCTCAGTTTTTAATGGACCTATCCTTTCCCTAGTCTTAGTACGATATAACTGAAAAAACCCTTTAGGATTTGTCTTTGCTTGCCCTGCTATGCGAACTTCATAGTTTCTTTTTGCTTTCCTTATCTCTTTTTTAACATTTCTAACCAGTTGTACGAATTCCTGTTCTAAAGTGACCTCCCCATTTTTAATCCTTTTGTACCAAGCTCTCTTTTTACCTATAAGGTTCTTCAAATTCTTTGTTATCCACTTTGGGTCATTAGTATTCGATCTATTCAATTTGTATGGTATACTACGTTCCTGTGCTTTGTTTAGAATATTCTTAAATAAGTTATATATTGAATCCACATCGAAATCCCCATTTAAGTCACCTATCGCTGGGTTCATGTCTCGCTCCAAGACCGGCCCACACCCCATACCCAAGACTTTCCAATCAATTTGACCCAAAAAATTTCTTAGGCTATTAAAATCAGCTTTTCGAAAATCTGGCACTTTAACAGAATTTTCTCCTACTGGTCTATTCCATTCTATGCTAAATCTGATTTCTTTGTGATCACTGCTCCCTAGCTCACTCCCTATTTCGATGTCATTAATTTGCGTTTCCCTGTTAGTTAACACTAAATCTAAAATATTATTTTCCCGTGTTGGTTCCTTAATGTGTTGCGTAAGAAAGCAATCGTCAATTAATTCTAGAAAATCTTTTGCTTCACTATTCCCTGTTTTGTTCAACCAGTTTATTCCGCTAAAATTAAAGTCACCCATGACATAAATACTGTTAGATCTAGATGCTCTAGATATTTCATCCCATAGATGCTTTGCTTCCATTCTGTCTAAATTTGGTGGCCTATATATAACTCCTATTATAATATTATTAGCTTTTTCGTTTAATTCAATCCAAATAGTTTCTGTGTGTGGCTCTGTTTTGATTCCCTCTTTGAGACTACATTTCAAATTGTCCCTAACATATATGGCTACTCCACCTCCTCGTCTAATATATCTATCTGTGTGAAATAGTTTAAATCCATATATTTGATATTCAGCTAATAGTTCACTATTTTCTACATTCATCCACGTTTCGGTAAGTGCAATAATATCTATTTTTTCTGTGCAGACAAGAGCATTTAATTCGTTAATTTTATTTCTTAGACTTCTACTGTTAGTGTAATATACCCTAAGTGAATTGTTATTTTGCGGACCTTCTCTTTCAGTGATCGTTTTGCCAATTCCTTTCTCCCACAAACACATACTTTTATTACCTCCTTCCTCCAAATCAATTCCCATACCTCTATCTACTAACACAATTGGTTCCACAAATCAACAACCCTGTTACTGAACCAGTATTTACCCAAATCCTTCCTAAATCTAAACTTAGCCAATTTATACCCATTGTTTCGTGTTCTGTATTGTGTTGATACTTTTAATACCCTATTAATATCCCCTTTGTTATGTCCATTCACCCACTTGTAAACCTCTATCATGTCACCCCTAACTCTTCGCCTTTCCAGTGAATGCAACTTAAGCTTTGTTAATCTTTCTTCATATGAAAGATTTCTGATTTGGGGAATTAACTTAGTCATCCTACGCTGGACACGTTCAAGTGAATTTATATCCATTCTATAATATGGCGACCAAAACTGAACTGCATAATCTAAATGGGGCCTAACTAGATCAAGATATAGCTTGAGAACCACACCAATTGTCTTGTTACTAACGGTGCGATTAATAAATCCAAGTGTCCGATTTCCCTTATTACGAACATTTATGCATTGATCTTTTTGTTTTAAATTCTTGCTAATCATAACTCCCAGAACCCTTTCGCAATCCGACTTCGCAATCTCAACACCATCTAGCACGTATTTTGAAATGGTCAAAAGGGTTTTGAAATGGTCAAAGGATTGGCAGATGCAGTTTAATGCTGATAAATGTAAAGTTCTGAGGTTAGGTAATGATGATAGAGTTACAAGATACGAGCTAGATGGTGTTGTGATTGCGAAGTCGGATTGCGAAAGGGATCTGGGAGTTATGATTAGTAAGAATTTAAAACAAAAGGATCAATGCATAAATGTTCGTAATAAGGCAAATCGGACACTTGGATTTATTAATCGCAGCGTTAGTAACAAGACACCTGGTGTGGTTCTCAAGCTATATCTTGCTCTAGTTAGGCCCCATTTAGATTATGCAGTTCAGTTTTGGTCGCCATATTATAGAATGGATATAAATTCACTTGAACGTGTCCAGCGTAGGATGACTAAGTTAATTCCCCAAATTAGAAATCTTTCATATGAAGAAAGATTAACAAAGCTTAAGTTGCATTCACTGGAAAGGCGAAGAGTTAGGGGTGACATGATAGAGGTTTACAAGTGGATGAATGGACATAACCGGGGGGATATTAATAGGGTATTAAAAGTATCAACACAGGACAGAACACGAAACAATGGATATAAATTGGATAAGTTTAGATTTAGGAAAGACTTGGGTAAATACTGGTTCAGTAACAGGGTTGTTGATTTGTGGAACCAATTGCCGCGTAACATTGTGGAGGTGGGGTCCCTCGATTGTTTCAAGCACGGGTTGGACAAGTATATGAGTGGGATTGGGTGGTTATAGAATAGGAGCTGCCTCTTATGGGCCAATAGGCCTTCTGCAGTTACCTTTGTTCTTATGTTCTTATGTATCTTGTAACCCTATCATCATTACCTAACCTCAGAACTTTACATTTATCAGCATTAAACTGCATCTGCCAATCCTTCGACCATTTCAAAACCCTATCTAGATCAACTTGAAGTGATAGTGAGTCCTCCTCCGAATTAATTTCCCTACCGATTTTCATATCATCGGCAAATTTGCAAATGTTGCTACTCAAACCTGAATCTAAATCATTTATATATATTATAAACAACAGAGGTCCCAGGACAGAGCCCTGAGGCACCCCACTTACAACATTTTCCCACTCTGACTTGACTCCATTTATACTAACTCTCTGTTTCCTTTGGTATAGCTATGCCCTAATCCAGCTTAAATTAATATAGCACCCCCAATACCATGAGACTCTAACTTTTTTAACATTTCTAACCAGTTGTACGAATTCCTGTTCTAAAGTGACCTCCCCATTTTTAATCCTTTTGTACCAAGCTCTCTTTTTACCTATAAGGTTCTTCAAATTCTTTGTTATCCACTTAGGGTCATTGGTATTCGATCTATTCAATTTGTATGGTATACTACGTTCCTGTGCTTTGTTTAGAATATTCTTAAATAAGTTATATGTTGAATCCACATTGAAATCCCCATTTACGTCACCTATCGCTGGGTTCATGTCTCGCTCCAAGACCGGCCCCCACCCCATACCCAAGACTTTGCAATCAATTTGACCCAAAAAATTTCTAAGGCTATTAAAATCAGCTTTTCGAAAATCTGGCACTTTAACAGAATTTTCTCCTACAGGTCTATTCCATTCTATGCTAAATCTGATTTCTTTGTGATCACTGTTCCCTAGCTCACTCCCTATTTCGATGTCATTAATTTGTGTTTCCCTGTTAGTTAACACTAAATCTAAAATATTATTTTCCCGTGTTGGTTCCTTAATGTGTTGCGTAAGAAAGCAATCGTCAATTAATTCTAGAAAATCTTCTGCTTCACTATTCCCTGTTTTGTTCAACCAATTTATTCCACTAAAATTAAAGTCACCCATGACGTAAATACTGTTAGATCTAGATGCCCTAGATATTTCATCCCATAGATGCTTTGCTTCCATTCTGTCTAAATTTGGTGGCCTATATATAACTCCTATTATAATATTATTTGCTTTTTCGTATAATTCTATCCAAATAGTTTCTGTGTGTGGCTCAGTTTTGATTCCCTCTTTAAAACTACATTTCAAATTGTCCCTAACATATATGGCTACTCCCCCTCCTCGTCTAATATATCTATCTGTGTGAAATAGTTTAAATCCATTTATTTGATATTCAGCTAATAGTTCTCTATTTTCTACATTCATCCACGTTTCGGTAAGTGCAATAATATCTATTTTTTCTGTGCAGACAAGAGCATTTAATTCGTTAATTTTATTTCTTAGACTTCTACTGTTAGTGTAATAACAATTGTTATTTTGAGGCCCTTCTCTTTCCCTGATCATTTTGCCAATTCCTTTCTCCCACAAACATGTACTTTTATTATCTTCTTCCTCCAAATCAATTCCCATACCTCTATCAGCTAACAGTTTAAACCTAAACAAACACCTCTAACCACTTCTTCCAACGAGTTCGCAACAGCAACAACCCCAGCTCTCGATAGATGCACCCCATCACGAGCATACATTCCATTTCTTCCATAGAAGTGTTCCCAGTTGTCTATGAAAGATATTGCATTTGATTTGCAATATCTTTCCAGCCGGCAATTGACACCAAGTGCCCTCGATATCCATTCATTTCCTACTCCCTTTCTTGGAAGAATGCCACATATGATCGGGATTCCTCCCTTGCTCCTAACTAATTCAATGGCTGTCCTGAATCTCTGTATTAGTTCCTCACTCCTAACTCGTCCAACATCATTACCCCCTGCACTAATACAAATAATGGGTTTGTTTCCATTTCCTATCATAATATCATTCATGTTTCCAACAATATCACCAATTCCAGCTCCCGGATAGCAAACCCTTAATCTGTTCCCCCTATCTCTGGCACAAAACGTTCTGTCTAAATACCTCACCTGGGAATCTCCCACAACCAAAATTCGCTTCGATTCTCCCTTTTCCTTTCGAGCAGTTTGAGGGACCTGCGCTTCAATGCTCCTCGTTACTTTGTCTTTGCCACCTCGTTGAACAACAGGTTCAACACAGTACTCGTTCTCTAATACGTCAAATGCGTTAAAAGTCCCTGGGTGTAGGCTATTAGTTGTCGGTTTTGCCAAGGTCTTCTTAATACCCCTGTCTTTCACAACTTGCCAAGACGAGGACTTCTTAATACTGGTTTCGTCAGTCCTTCTTAATGAGGTCCCGTCAACACTGGCCTCCTCCTTCGTTTCCTCCCGAAGTCGTAGCCGTCGTACCTCCTCCCGCAGGGAATCCATCTCTGCTCTCAGAGCTCCAACCAGACTCACCAAATCTTTTACTAATCCTTCCATTATTGCAATAATAATGTTATTAGAATCGGAGCTCCAGCTAACACAACCTCTCACTGTGACTGCACCTGACTGATTGATGGATGGAACTATCCTTTCCCTAGTCTTAGTTCGATATAACTGAAAAAACCCTTTAGGATTTGACTTTGCTTGCTCTGCTATGCGAACTTCATACTTTCTTTTTGCTTTCCTAATCTCTTTTTTAACATTTCTAACCAGTTGTATGAATTCCTGTTCTAACCTGACTTCCCCATTCTTAATCCTTTTGTACCAAGCTTTCTTTTTACCTATAAGGTTCTTTAAATTATTTGTTATCCACTTTGGGTCATTAGTATTCGATCTATTCAATTTGTATGGTATACTACGTTCCTGTGCTTTGTTTAGAATATTCTTAAATAAGTTATATATTAAATCCACATCGAAATCCCCTATTACGTCACCTGTCGCTGGGTTCATGTCTCGCTCTAAGACCGGCCCACACCCCATACCCAAGACTTTCCAATCTATTTGACCCAAAAAATTTCTTAGGCTATTAAAATCAGCTTTTCGAAAATCTGGCACTTTAACAGAATTTTCTCCTACAGGTCTATTCCATTCTATGCTAAATCTGATTACTTTGTGATCACTGTTCCCTAACTCACTCCCTATTTCGATGTCATTAATTTGTGTTTCCCTGTTAGTTAACACTAAATCTAAAATATTATTTTCCCGCGTTGGTTCCTTAATGTGTTGCGTAAGAAAGCAATCGTCAATTAATTCTATAAAATCTTCTGCTTCACTATTCCCTGTTTTGTTCACCCAGTTTATTCCACTAAAATTAAAGTCACCCATGACATAAATACTGTTAGATCTAGATGCTCTAGATATTTCGTTCCATAGATGCTTTGCTTCCATTCTGTCTAAATTTGGTGGCCTATATATAACTCCTATTATAATATTATTTGCTTTTTCGTTTAATTCTATCCAAATAGTTTCTGTATGTGGCTCAGTTTTGATTCCCTCTTTGAGACTACATTTCAAATTGTCCCTAACATATATGGCTATTCCCCCTCCTCGTCTAATATATCTATCTGTGTGAAATAGTTTAAATCCATTTATCTGATATTCAGCAAATAGTTCTCTATTTTCTACATTCATCCACGTTTCGGTAAGTGCAATAACATCTATTTTTTCTGTGCAGGCAAGAGCATTTAATTCATTAATTTTATTTCTTAGACTTCTACTGGTAGTGTAATATATCCTAAGTGAATTGTTATTTTGAGGCCCTTTTCTTTCCCTGATCATTTTGCCAATTCTTTTCTCCCACGAACACATACTTTTATTACCTCCTTCCTCCAAATCAATTCCCATACCACTATCTACTAACATTTTAAACCCAAACAAACATCTCTAACCATTGGTTCCAACGAGTTCGCAACAGCAACAAGCCCAGCCCTCGATAGATGTACCCCATCACGAGCAAACATTTCATTTCTTCCATAGAAGCGTTTCCAGTTGTCTATGAAAGATATTGCATTTGATTTGCAATATCTTTCCAGCCGGCAATTGACACCAAGTGCCCTCGACATCCATTCATTTCCCACTCCCTTTCTTGGAAAGTGCCCTCTGATTACTGCACACATTTGGTGGTGCTACATAGCCATCCTGGTTTAGTGCCTTCCTTTGATAATTGCTTACTTTTATGCACCTGCTCCCAAAGTGATATGAAAAGGCTCGAAAGCATACAAAATATAGGTATGACAATCATTCTTGGAGTTCGAAGAACTGCCAAAACGTCTAATCTACGAGAAGAGTTGACCCTCCCCAGTGTTAAATGGCGCACGTGACGCCGTGTCCATACATGTTTCCGTATGTGTAGACGGATTAGTAGAGATGCACGTCGTGGCGTCTCATGATGGCTGTAGTTGACTGTCCACATGCCACTTGACTGTCCACATGACACTTGGCTGCTTTTATGCTACAATGCAGCATTTTAAAAATACAGGCAGTCAGTACGTAACAGCTGTATTAAGAGTAAACCCTGCTCTAGTGTGTGTTATAAACTTCACTCTGGTTACCAAGTGAATGAACATAAGTGAACTCAAGTTAAACCTTTCTCAGCAGGGAGAGTGGCTTCTACTCCGGCCTTGGACCTGGCTTTTCTTGTCATAACTTGATCTAAAATATGTATTGAAATGAAGTCACGAAAAAAACAAAATAAATATCTAGGGATAAGTTAGGGAAAACTGAAAAAACAGACACTGGGCCCCTTAACAGTCTAACAGTAGGTTAGACATATACATGAATGATATTGGGTGGGATATAAATAGGAGCTGCCTCGTATGGGCCAATAGGCCTTCTGCAGTTACCTTCATTCTTATGTTTATTATAACAAAACATATATGTTGCAATACCTTATTTCCCATTTATTAGTGATAAGGCCCTCATCTCGTCCTCATTAATGAATACAAGCTAAATAGACAGAATAGTTAAATTTAATATAGAATTTAATAATGGGTATATAATTGGATAAAGTTCTAATTAGAAATCTTTTATATGAAGAAAGATTAACAAAGCTTAAATTGCATTCACTGGAAAGGCGAAGAGTTAGGGGTGACATGATAGAGGTTTACAAGCGGATGAATGGACATAACAAAGGGGATATTAATAGGGTATTAAAAGTATCAACACAAGACACAACAAGAAACAATGGGTATAAATTGGATAAGTTTAGATTTAGGAAAAACTTGGGTAAATACTGGTTCGGTAACAGGGTTGTTGATATGTGGAACCAATTACCACGTAACGTGCTGGAGGTGGGGTCCCTCAATTGTTTCAAGTGTGGGTTGGACATGTATATGAGTGGGATTGGGTGGTTATAGATAGGAGCTGCCTCGTATGGGCCAATAGGCCTTCTGCAGTTACCTTTATTCATATGTTCTTATGTTAAAAGCAGAATTATGGAACTAAATGCTAAGCTTGCAATTAGGATAGCCAGAGATCCCCATTTCAATGATATTGCTAAGAAAAAACTGAGTTCTGTGTTACTTACAGGAAGAAACAGGATAAGCAAAAAAAATAGCATCACAGATCACTCTCGTACCTCGAAGAACTTCACCTGCTTGAGCAAGCCCATGAGCTCATGCCTTTAGAGAGGTTACCTCTCTGGGAGAATGATTCACGTAGGATTATCCTCAATGAAATGGCAACAAAAAAATCCAACATCATACCTGAGGTAAAGAGGTCTGGCATAGCCAGACTTGTGGCTTTATTGATCAAATAATTACAGTACAGTTACATCCTGCAATAGTACAAAGCCATATAATATACAATACATATATACAGTTTAAGCACTGCTTATTCATTATAACAATAAGCAAACTGTATATGACTAAATAAGCTAGGACTAAAAGAAATTAAGCTAGAAATCGACACTCTACCAACCTATATAACAGTCTCCGTGGTGTAGTGGTAAGACACTCGCCTGGCGTTCCGCGAGCGCTATGTCATGGGTTCGTATCCTGGCCGGGGAGGACTTACTGGGCGCAATTCCTTAACTGTAGCCTCTGTTTAACGCAACAGTAAAATGTGTACTTGGATGAAAAAACGATTCTTGGCGGCAGGGGATCGTATTCCAGGGACCATAGGATTAAGTACTTGCCCGAAACGCTACGCGTACTAGTGGCTGTACAAGAATGAAACAACTTTTGTATATATCTCAAAAAAAAAAAAAAATATATATATACAAACATGACACAGCTGATCCTACAATTAAAACAATAACAGTTAGGTGAGCATCCATCCCGTACAATAATAGCTCCGCCCTCGATACAATAGATATGACACTTTTACTACATTCACCCCGTCTAGCATCTAAGTAACATAGTTCGGAAGATGAGTAGGGGTACTGCACGTCCTTCCAGATCGTCGAAAGGGACTCCTGCAAAGTTAAAGGATCCAGTCAGTTCTTGCATACCACTTTCTCGAGGGAGTGTTACTTCAGAGAAAGGTTCCCAATTAGGTGTTTCTAGGTTAGGTGGTTCAGGACGAAGTAGTTCAGGATTAGGTGGTTCAGGACGAAGTAGTTCAGGATTAGGTGGTTCAGGACGAAGTAGTTCAGGATTAGGTGGTTCAGGACGAAGTAGTTCAGGATTAGGTGGTTCAGGACGAAGTAGTTCAGGATTAGGTGGTCCAGGACGAAGTAGTTCAGGATTAGGTGGTTCAGGACGAAGTAGTTCAGGATTAGGTTGTTCAGGACGAAGTAGTTCAGGATTAGGTGGTTCAGGATGAGACGGGTTGTGGCTTACTCGAGCTTCCACATTAGTAGGGGGGGGGGTTGCTGTTAAATGCGGAGATTGGAGTCCGGACTCTCGCCGCCCTCAGTGGCCCTGGGTCTGGGAACTTGACATGGGTGTATTGCGGATTCACGTCTACGACCTCAACTTCATTAACTAGAGGATCATTTTGGCTTTGACGCACTTAAGGTTTTAGGAGGACAGGGCCTTTGCAAGCAAACCACGTAGGTAGAGTTTGCCCTAAAGTAGACCTTCTTGTATGCTTGAAGAATCGTTCATGTGGTGTACAATTTGTAGAGGTGCACAACAGTGATCGAATAGAGTGGAGTGCATCAGGAAGAACAACTTCCCATTGGGATACATCTAAGCTTCTCGTTCTAAGAGCTAGCAGCACTGTTTTTCAAATAATCCCATTGTACTTCTCAGCCTGGCCATTAACTCTAGGGTTGTAAGGAGTCGTACGGCTAGTTGCTACCCCATTTTTTAGTAAAAAATCCTTCAACTCCTCAGATATAAAGGAGGTTCCCTTATCAGAGTATATACCAAAGATTGCGAACAACTGCACCAGGCACTGAATTACTGTACCAGTAGTCATATCCGAGCAAGGGAATGCACAAGGGAATTTATTCATCTACAACAGTAAGAATATATTTATTCCTTGAATGTGATGGAAGTAGGCAGTTAAAATTTTTGTTGAATCTTTCATATGGCTGAGTAGCTTTAATGAAACGTCCAGAATCAAACTTTTAAAACCGAGGTTTAAATTCAGAGCATGCAGAGCAAGAATTAGTCATCTTCTTCACTTCTTCCACAGAATAATGCAGATTTTGACATCGGACAAAATGAGCCACACAAGATACTCCAGAGTATCACAGATTGTCATGCAATTCTTAAAGTTCATCCACACTGGTGGCACCACATACGTGTGAAAATGCATCAGCGGGTATGTTCTTTTTAACTGGACGATATACAATGTCATAGTGGTAACAAGAAAGTTCGACTCACCATCTAGCTATTTTATCATTTTTAATATTACCAGCTGATATAGAGTTAGACATAAAAGCAATTCTAAGCTGGTCAGTCTCAAGCCGAAAATGGCGTCCAATGAGATAGTATCGCCACTTCCTTTAATGTCGTGCTTCCACAATGGCAAAAGTTTCCTTCTCCACTGATGAGTGCCTCTGTTCAATATTTGAACGTGTTCGGAAGAAGAAAGCTACTGATTGTTCATTCATAAGAACATAAGAACATAAGAACAAAGGCAACTGCAGAAGGCCTGTTGGCCCATACGAGGCAGCTCCTATTCTATAACCACCCAATCCCACTCATATACTTGTCCAACCCGTGCTTGAAACAATCGAGGGACCCCACCTCCACAATGTTACGCGGCAATTGGTTCCACAAATCAACAACCCTGTTACTGAACCAGTATTTACCCAAGTCTTTCCTAAATCTAAACTTATCCAATTTATACCCATTGTTTCGTGTTCTGTCCTGTGTTGATACTTTTAATACCCTATTAATATCCCCCCGGTTATGTCCATTCATCCACTTGTAAACCTCTATCATGTCACCCCTAACTCTTCGCCTTTCCAGTGAATGCAACTTAAGCTTTGTTAATCTTTCTTCATATGAAAGATTTCTAATTTGGGGAATTAACTTAGTCATCCTACGCTGGACACGTTCAAGTGAATTTATATCCATTCTATAATATGGCGACCAAAACTGAACTGCATAATCTAAATGGGGCCTAACTAGAGCAAGATATAGCTGAAGAACCACACCAGGTGTCTTGTTACTAACGCTGCGATTAATAAATCCAAGTGTCCGATTTGCCTTATTACGAACATTTATGCATTGATCCTTTTGTTTTAAATTCTTACTAATCATAACTCCCAGATCCCTTTCGCAATCCGACTTCGCAATCACAACACCATCTAGCTCGTATCTTGTAACTCTATCATCCTTACCTAACCTCAGAACTTTACATTTATCAGCATTAAACTGCATCTGCCAATCCTTTGACCATTTCAAAACCCTATCTAGATCAACTTGAAGTGATAGTGAGTCCTCCTCCGAATTAATTTCCCTACCGATTTTCGTATCATCGGCAAATTTGCAAATGTTGCTACTCAAACCTGAATCTAAATCATTTATATATATTATAAACAACAGAGGTCCCAGGACAGAGCCTTGAGGCACTCCACTTACAACATATTTCCACTCTGACTTGATTCCATTTATACTAACTCTCTGTTTCCTTTGGTATAGCCATGCCCTAATCCAGCTTAATATAGCACCCCCAATACCATGAGACTCTATCTTTTTAATCAGTCTTTCATGTGGCACTGTATCAAAAGCTTTGCTAAAGTCAAGGTATACAACATCGCAATCCTTACCACTATCAACTGCCTCAACAATGCTAGAATAAAAAGATAACAAATTTGTTAAACATGAACGGCCATTTATAAAACCATGTTGCGACTCAATTATTAATTTATGTTTTTCAAGATGAAGACGAATTTTATTTGCTATTATGGATTCGAGTAACTTTCCCACAATAGACGTTAGGCTAATTGGTCGATAGTTAGACGCAAGTGATCTATCTCCTTTCTTAAAAACTGGTATCACATTAGCAACTTTCCAAAACTCTGGCACTCTGCCTGACTCTATTGATTTATTAAATATGGTTGACAGTGGGTCACAAAGCTCCTCTTTGCATTCTTTAAGCACCCTGGCAAACACTTCATCCGGCCCTGGGGCTTTGTTTGGTTTGAGTTTTACTATTTGTTTAAGAACATCCTCCCTGGTAACTGTTAAACTCGTCAACCTGTCCTCGTCCCCACCCACATAGACTTGTTCGGCTGAAGGCATATTGTTAAGTTCCTCTTTAGTAAATACAGATACAAAATATTTATTAAAAATACTACTCATCTCTTCATCACTATCTGTTATTTGACCTGTCTCAGTTTTTAATGGACCTATCCTTTCCCTAGTCTTAGTACGATATAACTGAAAAAACCCTTTAGGATTTGTCTTTGCTTGCCCTGCTATGCGAACTTCATAGTTTCTTTTTGCTTTCCTTATCTCTTTTTTAACATTTCTAACCAGTTGTACGAATTCCTGTTCTAAAGTGACCTCCCCATTTTTAATCCTTTTGTACCAAGCTCTCTTTTTACCTATAAGGTTCTTCAAATTCTTTGTTATCCACTTTGGGTCATTTGTATTCGATCTATTCAATTTGTATGGTATACTACGTTCCTGTGCTTTGTTTAGAATATTCTTAAATAAGTTATATATTGAATCCACATCGAAATCCCCATTTAAGTCACCTATCGCTGGGTTCATGTCTCGCTCCAAGACCGGCCCACACCCCATACCCAAGACTTTCCAATCAATTTGACCCAAAAAATTTCTTAGGCTATTAAAATCAGCTTTTCGAAAATCTGGCACTTTAACAGAATTTTCTCCTACTGGTCTATTCCATTCTATGCTAAATCTGATTTCTTTGTGATCACTGCTCCCTAGCTCACTCCCTATTTCGATGTCATTAATTTGCGTTTCCCTGTTAGTTAACACTAAATCTAAAATATTATTTTCCCGTGTTGGTTCCTTAATGTGTTGCGTAAGAAAGCAATCGTCAATTAATTCTAGAAAATCTTCTGCTTCACTATTCCCTGTTTTGTTCAACCAGTTTATTCCGCTAAAATTAAAGTCACCCATGACATAAATACTGTTAGATCTAGATGCTCTAGATATTTCATCCCATAGGTGCTTTGCTTCCATTCTGTCTAAATTTGGTGGCCTATATATTACTCCTATTATAATATTATTTGCTTTTTCGTTTAATTCTATCCAAATAGTTTCTGTGTGTGGCTCTGTTTTGATTCCCTCTTTGAGACTACATTTCAAATTGTCCCTAACATATATGGCTACTCCCCCTCCTCGTCTAATATATCTATCTGAGTGAAATAGTTTAAATCCATATATTTGATATTCAGCTAATAGTTCTCTATTTTCTACATTCATCCACGTTTCGGTAAGTGCAATAATATCTATTTTTTCTGTGCAGACAAGAGCATTTAATTCGTTAATTTTATTTCTTAGACTTCTACTGTTAGTGTAATATACCCTAAGTGAATTGTTATTTTGCGGACCTTCTCTTTCCCTGATCATTTTGCCAATTCCTTTCTCCCACAAACACATACTTTTATTACCTCCTTCCTCCAAATCAATTCCCATACCTCTATCTACTAACAGTTTAAACCCAAACAAACACCTCTAACCACTTCTTCCAACGAGTTCGCAACAGCAACAACCCCAGCTCTCGATAGATGCACCCCATCACGAGCATACATTTCATTTTTTCCATAGAAGTGTTCCCAGTTGTCTATGAAAGATATTGCATTTGATTTGCAATATCTTTCCAGCCGGCAATTGACACCAAGTGCCCTCGATATCCATTCATTTCCCACTCCCTTTCTTGGAAGAATGCCACATATGATCGGGATTCCTCCCTTGCTCCTAACTAATTCTATGGCTGTTTTATACCTCTGAATCAGTTCCTCACTCCTAACTCGACCAACATCATTTCCTCCCACGCTAATGCAAATAATGGGATTGTTCCCATTACCAGCCATAATATCATTCATGTTGTTTATAATATCACCAATGCCAGCTCCGGGATAGCAAACCCTTAACCTGTTCCCCCTATATCTAGCACAAAACGCTCTATCCAAATACCTTATCTGGGAATCTCCCACAACTAATGTTTGCTTAGGTACTTCCTTTACTTTCTGCGTTAGGGAAGCGGCAATGGCATGATCTGAAGCATTAGTTTCCACAGCGAAAAGAGCTGGTGGGTCGGTTTCTCGAACCACTGCCTCAGCAATGTCTCGTTTCAATCCTTCAAAGACTTTTGCAGCGGCAGCAGATAAGGGAAACCCACTGGGATGAGAGAGAGGGGACGGATTTTCTCAGAAAACCCCAGCACCCAACGGGAGTAATGTGTAAGCATTCCCATTGTTCTGCATAAAGAACCTGTGTTGCTTGGTAGTGGAAGTTTTGGCAGTGGCTCGAGACGTTCCGGGTTAGGTCTAATTTCTCCTTCTTGTATAACGTATCCCAATAGCTTTATAGACCGGAGTAGAAAACCACACTTTTCAAGATTCAGGGTCAGGTTATACCTTCTCGCAACGTCCATAAAATGTTTCAGATTTTTATCATGGTCTTCTTCAGAATCTCCACACACACAATCATCTACGTAAGCAAAGGTACCCTAGACTCCTTCTTTCTTGAGGATGCCATTAATTACTCTTTAAAAACTGGCCACTCCATTTATATCCATTCTATAATATGGCGACCAAAACTGAACTGCATAATGTAAATGGGGCCTAACTAGATCAAGATATAGCTTGAGAACCACACCAATTGTCTTGTTACTAACGGTGCGATTAATAAATCCAAGTGTCCGATTTCCCTTATTACGAACATTTATGCATTGATCTTTTTGTTTTAAATTCTTGCTAATCATAACTCCCAGAACCCTTTCGCAATCCGACTTCGCAATCTCAACACCATCTAGCACGTATCTTGTAACCCTATCATCATTACCTAACCTCAGAACTTTACATTTATCAGCATTAAACTGCGTCTGCCAATCCTTCGACCATTTCAAAACCCTATCTAGATCAACTTGAAGTGATAGTGAGTCCTCCTCCGAATTAATTTCCCTACCGATTTTCGTATCATCGGCAAATTTGCAAATGTTGCTACTCAAACCTGAATCTAAATCATTTATATATATTATAAACAACAGAGGTTCCAGGACAGAGCCCTGAGGCACCCCACTTACAACATTTTCCCACTCTGACTTGACTCCATTTATACTAACTCTCTGTTTCCTTTGGTATAGCTATGCCCTAATCAAGCTTAAATTAATATAGCACCCCCAATACCATGAGACTAACTTTTTTAACATTTCTAACCAGTTGTACGAATTCCTGTTCTAAAGTGACCTCCCCATTTTTAATCCTTTTGTACCAAGCTCTCTTTTTACCTATAAGGTTCTTCAAATTCTTTGTTATCCACTTAGGGTCATTGGTATTCGATCTATTCAATTTGTATGGTATACTACGTTCCTGTGCTTTGTTTAGAATATTCTTAAATAAGTTATATGTTGAATCCACATCGAAATCCCCATTTACGTCACCTATCGCTGGGTTCATGTCTCGCTCCAAGACCGGCCCCCACCCCATACCCAAGACTTTCCAATCAATTTGACCCAAAAAATTTCTAAGGCTATTAAAATCAGCTTTTCGAAAATCTGGCACTTTAACAGAATTTTCTCCTACAGGTCTATTCCATTCTATGCTAAATCTGATTTCTTTGTGATCACTGTTCCCTAGCTCACTCCCTATTTCGATGTCATTAATTTGTGTTTCCCTGTTAGTTAACACTAAATCTAAAATATTATTTTCCGTGTTGGTTCCTTAATGTGTTGCGTAAGAAAGCAATCGTCAATTAATTCTAGAAAATCTTCTGCTTCACTATTCCCTGTTTTGTTCAACCAATTTATTCCACTAAAATTAAAGTCACCCATGACGTAAATACTGTTAGATCTAGATGCCCTAGATATTTCATCCCATAGATGCTTTGCTTCCATTCTGTCTAAATTTGGTGGCCTATATATAACTCCTATTATAATATTATTTGCTTTTTCGTATAATTCTATCCAAATAGTTTCTGTGTGTGGCTCAGTTTTGATTCCCTCTTTAAAACTACATTTCAAATTGTCCCTAACATATATGGCTACTCCCCCTCCTCGTCTAATATATCTATCTGTGTGAAATAGTTTAAATCCATTTATTTGATATTCAGCTAATAGTTCTCTATTTTCTACATTCATCCACGTTTCGGTAAGTGCAATAATATCTATTTTTTCTGTGCAGACAAGAGCATTTAATTCGTTAATTTTATTTCTTAGACTTCTACTGTTAGTGTAATAACAATTGTTATTTTGAGGCCCTTCTCTTTCCCTGATCATTTTGCCAATTCCTTTCTCCCACAAACATGTACTTTTATTATCTTCTTCCTCCAAATCAATTCCCATACCTCTATCAGCTAACAGTTTAAACCTAAACAAACACCTCTAACCACTTCTTCCAACGAGTTCGCAACAGCAACAACCCCAGCTCTCGATAGATGCACCCCATCACGAGCATACATTCCATTTCTTCCATAGAAGTGTTCCCAGTTGTCTATGAAAGATATTGCATTTGATTTGCAATATCTTTCCAGCCGGCAATTGACACCAAGTGCCCTCGATATCCATTCATTTCCTACTCCCTTTCTTGGAAGAATGCCACATATGATCGGGATTCCTCCCTTGCTCCTAACTAATTCAATGGCTGTCCTGAATCTCTGTATTAGTTCCTCACTCCTAACTCGTCCAACATCATTACCCCCTGCACTAATACAAATAATGGGTTTGTTTCCATTTCCTATCATAATATCATTCATGTTTCCAACAATATCACCAATTCCAGCTCCCGGATAGCAAACCCTTAATCTGTTCCCCCTATCTCTGGCACAAAACGTTCTGTCTAAATACCTCACCTGGGAATCTCCCACAACCAAAATTCGCTTCGATTCTCCCTTTTCCTTTCGAGCAGTTTGAGGGACCTGCGCTTCAATGCTCCTCGTTACTTTGTCTTTGCCACCTCGTTGAACAACAGGTTCAACACAGTACTCGTTCTCTAATACGTCAAATGCGTTAAAAGTCCCTGGGTGTAGGCTATTAGTTGTCGGTTTTGCCAAGGTCTTCTTAATACCCCTGTCTTTCACAACTTGCCAAGACGAGGACTTCTTAATACTGGTTTCGTCAGTCCTTCTTAATGAGGTCCCGTCAACACTGGCCTCCTCCTTCGTTTCCTCCCGAAGTCGTAGCCGTCGTACCTCCTCCCGCAGGGAATCCATCTCTGCTCTCAGAGCTCCAACCAGACTCACCAAATCTTTTACTAATCCTTCCATTATTGCAATAATAATGTTATTAGAATCGGAGCTCCAGCTAACACAACCTCTCACTGTGACTGCACCTGACTGATTGATGGATGGAACTATCCTTTCCCTAGTCTTAGTTCGATATAACTGAAAAAACCCTTTAGGATTTGACTTTGCTTGCTCTGCTATGCGAACTTCATTCTTTCTTTTTGCTTTCCTAATCTCTTTTTTAACATTTCTAACCAGTTGTATGAATTCCTGTTCTAACCTGACTTCCCCATTCTTAATCCTTTTGTACCAAGCTTTCTTTTTACCTATAAGGTTCTTTAAATTATTTGTTATCCACTTTGGGTCATTAGTATTCGATCTATTCAATTTGTATGGTATACTACGTTCCTGTGCTTTGTTTAGAATATTCTTAAATAAGTTATATATTAAATCCACATCGAAATCCCCTTTTACGTCACCTGTCGCTGGGTTCATGTCTCGCTCTAAGACCGGCCCACACCCCATACCCAAGACTTTCCAATCTATTTGACCCAAAAAATTTCTTAGGCTATTAAAATCAGCTTTTCGAAAATCTGGCACTTTAACAGAATTTTCTCCTACAGGTCTATTCCATTCTATGCTAAATCTGATTACTTTGTGATCACTGTTCCCTAACTCACTCCCTATTTCGATGTCATTAATTTGTGTTTCCCTGTTAGTTAACACTAAATCTAAAATATTATTTTCCCGCGTTGGTTCCTTAATGTGTTGCGTAAGAAAGCAATCGTCAATTAATTCTATAAAATCTTCTGCTTCACTATTCCCTGTTTTGTTCACCCAGTTTATTCCACTAAAATTAAAGTCACCCATGACATAAATACTGTTAGATCTAGATGCTCTAGATATTTCGTTCCATAGATGCTTTGCTTCCATTCTGTCTAAATTTGGTGGCCTATATATAACTCCTATTATAATATTATTTGCTTTTTCGTTTAATTCTATCCAAATAGTTTCTGTATGTGGCTCAGTTTTGATTCCCTCTTTGAGACTACATTTCAAATTGTC
The DNA here is from genome assembly GCF_040958095.1 of Procambarus clarkii. Classification (NCBI taxonomy): domain Eukaryota; kingdom Metazoa; phylum Arthropoda; class Malacostraca; order Decapoda; family Cambaridae; genus Procambarus; species Procambarus clarkii. Next base: position 31,193,336 of record NC_091187.1, read on the forward strand.
CCTAACATATATGGCTATTCCCCCTCCTCGTCTAATATATCTATCTGTGTGAAATAGTTTAAATCCATTTATCTGATATTCAGCAAATAGTTCTCTATTTTCTACATTCATCCACGTTTCGGTAAGTGCAATAACATCTATTTTTTCTGTGCAGGCAAGAGCATTTAATTCATTAATTTTATTTCTTAGACTTCTACTGGTAGTGTAATATATCCTAAGTGAATTGTTATTTTGAGGCCCTTTTCTTTCCCTGATCATTTTGCCAATTCTTTTCTCCCACGAACACATACTTTTATTACCTCCTTCCTCCAAATCAATTCCCATACCACTATCTACTAACATTTTAAACCCAAACAAACATCTCTAACCATTGGTTCCAACGAGTTCGCAACAGCAACAAGCCCCGCCCTCGATAGATGCACCCCATCACGAGCAAACATTTCATTTCTTCCATAGAAGCGTTCCCAGTTGTCTATGAAAGATATTGCATTTGATTTGCAATATCTTTCCAGCCGGCAATTGACACCAAGTGCCCTCGACATCCATTCATTTCCCACTCCCTTTCTTGGAAAGTGCCCTCTGATTACTGCACACATTTGGTGGTGCTACATAGCCATCCTGGTTTAGTGCCTTCCTTTGATAATTGCTTACTTTTATGCACCTGCTCCCAAAGTGATATGAAAAGGCTCGAAAGCATACAAAATATAGGTATGACAATCATTCTTGGAGTTCGAAGAACTGCCAAAACGTCTAATCTACGAGAAGAGTTGACCCTCCCCAGTGTTAAATGGCGCACGTGACGCCGTGTCCATACATGTTTCCGTATGTGTAGACGGATTAGTAGAGATGCACGTCGTGGCGTCTCATGATGGCTGTGGTTGACTGTCCACATGCCACTTGACTGTCCACATGACACTTGGCTGCTTTTATGCTACAATGCAGCATTATAAAAATACAGGCAGTCAGTACGTAACAGCTGTATTAAGAGTAAACCCTGCTCTAGTGTGTGTTATAAACTTCACTCTGGTTACCAAGTGAATGAACATAAGTGAACTCAAGTTAAACCTTTCTCAGCAGGGAGAGTGGCTTCTACTCCGGCCTTGGACCTGGCTTTTCTTGTCATAACTTGATCTAAAATATGTATTGAAATGAAGTCACGAAAAAAACAAAATAAATATCTAGGGATAAGTTAGGGAAAACTGAAAAAACAGACACTGGGCCCCTTAACAGTCTAACAGTAGGTTAGACATATACATGAATGATATTGGGTGGGATATAAATAGGAGCTGCCTCGTATGGGCCAATAGGCCTTCTGCAGTTACCTTCATTCTTATGTTTATTATAACAAAACATATATGTTGCAATACCTTATTTCCCATTTATTAGTGATAAGGCCCTCATCTCGTCCTCATTAATGAATACAAGCTAAATAGACAGAATAGTTAAATTTAATATAGAATTTAATAATGGGTATATAATTGGATAAAGTTCTAATTAGAAATCTTTTATATGAAGAAAGATTAACAAAGCTTAAATTGCATTCACTGGAAAGGCGAAGAGTTAGGCGTGACATGATAGAGGTTTACAAGTGGATGAATGGACATAACAAAGGGGATATTAATAGGGTATTAAAAGTATCAACACAAGACACAACAAGAAACAATGGGTATAAATTGGATAAGTTTAGATTTAGGAAAAACTTGGGTAAATACTGGTTCGGTAACAGGGTTGTTGATATGTGGAACCAATTACCACGTAACGTGCTGGAGGTGGGGTCCCTCAATTGTTTCAAGTGTGGGTTGGACATGTATATGAGTGGGATTGGGTGGTTATAGATAGGAGCTGCCTCGTATGGGCCAATAGGCCTTCTGCAGTTACCTTTATTCATATGTTCTTATGTTAAAAGCAGAATTATGGAACTAAATGCTAAGCTTGCAATTAGGATAGCCAGAGATCCTCATTTCAATGATATTGCTAAGAAAAAACTGAGTTCTGTGTTACTTACAGGAAGAAACAGGATAAGCAAAAAAAATAGCATCACAGATCACTCTCGTACCTCGAAGAACTTCACCTGCTTGAGCAAGCCCATGAGCTCATGCCTTTAGAGAGGTTACCTCTCTGGGAGAATGATTCACGTAGGATTATCCTCAATGAAATGGCAACAAAAAAATCCAACATCATACCTGAGGTAAAGAGGTCTGGCATAGCCAGACTTGTGGCTTTATTGATCAAATAATTACAGTACAGTTACATCCTGCAATAATACAAAGCCATATAATATACAATACATATATACAGTTTAAGCACTGCTTATTCATTATAACAATAAGCAAACTGTATATGACTAAATAAGCTAGGACTAAAAGAAATTAAGCTAGAAATCGACACTCTACCAACCTATATAACAGTCTCCGTGGTGTAGTGGTAAGACACTCGCCTGGCGTTCCGCGAGCGCTATGTCATGGGTTCGTATCCTGGCCGGGGAGGACTTACTGGGCGCAATTCCTTAACTGTAGCCTCTGTTTAACGCAACAGTAAAATGTGTACTTGGATGAAAAAACAATTCTTGGCGGCAGGGGATCGTATTCCAGGGACCATAGGATTAAGTACTTGCCCGAAACGCTACGCGTACTAGTGGCTGTACAAGAATGAAACAACGTTTGTATATATCTCAAAAAAAAAAAAAAAAAATATATACAAACATGACACAGCTGATCCTACAATTAAAACAATAACAGTTAGGTGAGCATCCATCCCGTACAATAATAGCTCCGCCCTCGATACAATAGATATGACACTTTTACTACATTCACCCCGTCTAGCATCTAAGTAACATAGTTCGGAAGATGAGTAGGGGTACTGCGCGTCCTTCCAGATCGTCGAAAGGGACTCCTGCAAAGTTAAAGGATCCAGTCAGTTCTTGCATACCACTTTCTCGAGGGAGTGTTACTTCAGAGAAAGGTTCCCAATTAGGTGTTTCTAGGTTAGGTGGTTCAGGACGAAGTAGTTCAGGATTAGGTGGTTCAGGACGAAGTAGTTCAGGATTAGGTGGTTCAGGACGAAGTAGTTCAGGATTAGGTGGTTCAGGACGAAGTAGTTCAGGATTAGGTGGTTCAGGACGAAGTAGTTCAGGATTAGGTGGTCCAGGACGAAGTAGTTCAGGATTAGGTGGTTCAGGACGAAGTAGTTCAGGATTAGGTTGTTCAGGACGAAGTAGTTCAGGATTAGGGTGTTCAGGATGAGACGGGTTGTGGCTTACTCGAGCTTCCACATTAGTAGGGGGGGGGGGGGGTTGCTGTTAAATGCGGAGATTGGAGTCCGGACTCTCGCCGCCCTCAGTGGCCCTGGGTCTGGGAACTTGACATGGGTGTATTGCGGATTCACGTCTACGACCTCAACTTCATTAACTAGAGGATCATTTTGGCTTTGACGCACTTAAGGTTTTAGGAGGACAGGGCCTTTGCAAGCAAACCACGTAGGTAGAGTTTGCCCTAAAGTAGACCTTCTTGTATGCTTGAAGAATCGTTCATGTGGTGTACAATTTGTAGAGGTGCACAACAGTGATCGAATAGAGTGGAGTGCATCAGGAAGAACAACTTCCCATTGGGATACATCTAAGCTTCTCGTTCTAAGAGCTAGCAGCACTGTTTTTCAAATAATCCCATTGTACTTCTCAGCCTGGCCATTAACTCTAGGGTTGTAAGGAGTCGTACGGCTAGTTGCTACCCCATTTTTTAGTAAAAAATCCTTCAACTCCTCAGATATAAAGGAGGTTCCCTTATCAGAGTATATACCAAAGATTGCGAACAACTGCACCAGGCACTGAATTACTGTACCAGTAGTCATATCCGAGCAAGGGAATGCACAAGGGAATTTATTCATCTACAACAGTAAGAATATATTTATTCCTTGAATGTGATGGAAGTAGGCAGTTAAAATTTTTGTTGAATCTTTCATATGGCTGAGTAGCTTTAATGAAACGTCCAGAATCAAACTTTTAAAACCGAGGTTTAAATTCAGAGCATGCAGAGCAAGAATTAGTCATCTTCTTCACTTCTTCCACAGAATAATGCAGATTTTGACATCGGACAAAATGAGCCACACAAGATACTCCAGAGTATCACAGATTGTCATGCAATTCTTAAAGTTCATCCACACTGGTGGCACCACATACGTGTGAAAATGCATCAGCGGGTATGTTCTTTTTAACTGGACGATATACAATGTCATAGTGGTAACAAGAAAGTTCGACTCACCATCTAGCTATTTTATCATTTTTAATATTACCAGCTGATATAGAGTTAGACATAAAAGCAATTCTAAGCTGGTCAGTCTCAAGCCGAAAATGGCGTCCAATGAGATAGTATCGCCACTTCCTTTAATGTCGTGCTTCCACAATGGCAAAAGTTTCCTTCTCCACTGATGAGTGCCTCTGTTCAATATTTGAACGTGTTCGGAAGAAGAAAGCTACTGATTGTTCATTCTGAGTTAGGGAAGCGGCAATGGCATGATCTGAAGCATTAGTTTCCACAGCGAAAAGAGCTGGTGGGTCGGTTTCTCGAACCACTGCCTCAGCAATGTCTCGTTTCAATCCTTCAAAGACTTTTGCAGCGGCAGCAGATAAGGGAAACCCACTGGGATGAGAGAGAGGGGACGGATTTTCTCAGAAAACCCCAGCACCCAACGGGAGTAATGTGTAAGCATTCCCATTGTTCTGCATAAAGAACCTGTGTTGCTTGGTAGTGGAAGTTTTGGCAGTGGCTCGAGACGTTCCGGGTTAGGTCTAATTTCTCCTTCTTGTATAACGTATCCCAATAGCTTTATAGACCGGAGTAGAAAACCACACTTTTCAAGATTCAGGGTCAGGTTATACCTTCTCGCAACGTCCATAAAATGTTTCAGATTTTTATCATGGTCTTCTTCAGAATCTCCACACACACAATCATCTACGTAAGCAAAGGTACCCTAGACTCCTTCTTTCTTGAGGATGCCATTAATTACTCTTTAAAAACTGGCCACTCCATTTATATCCATTCTATAATATGGCGACCAAAACTGAACTGCATAATGTAAATGGGGCCTAACTAGATCAAGATATAGCTTGAGAACCACACCAATTGTCTTGTTACTAACGGTGCGATTAATAAATCCAAGTGTCCGATTTCCCTTATTACGAACATTTATGCATTGATCTTTTTGTTTTAAATTCTTGCTAATCATAACTCCCAGAACCCTTTCGCAATCCGACTTTGCAATCTCAACACCATCTAGCACGTATCTTGTAACCCTATCATCATTACCTAACCTCAGAACTTTACATTTATCAGCATTAAACTGCGTCTGCCAATCCTTCGACCATTTCAAAACCCTATCTAGATCAACTTGAAGTGATAGTGAGTCCTCCTCCGAATTAATTTCCCTACCGATTTTCGTATCATCGGCAAATTTGCAAATGTTGCTACTCAAACCTGAATCTAAATCATTTATATATATTATAAACAACAGAGGTCCCAGGACAGAGCCCTGAGGCACCCCACTTACAACATTTTCCCACTCTGACTTGACTCCATTTATACTAACTCTCTGTTTCCTTTGGTATAGCTATGCCCTAATCCAGATTAAATTAATATAGCACCCCCAATACCATGAGACTAACTTTTTTAACATTTCTAACCAGTTGTACGAATTCCTGTTCTAAAGTGACCTCCCCATTTTTAATCCTTTTGTACCAAGCTCTCTTTTTACCTATAAGGTTCTTCAAATTCTTTGTTATCCACTTAGGGTCATTGGTATTCGATCTATTCAATTTGTATGGTATACTACGTTCCTGTGCTTTGTTTAGAATATTCTTAAATAAGTTATATGTTGAATCCACATCGAAATCCCCATTTACGTCACCTATCGCTGGGTTCATGTCTCGCTCCAAGACCGGCCCCCACCCCATACCCAAGACTTTCCAATCAATTTGACCCAAAAAATTTCTAAGGCTATTAAAATCAGCTTTTCGAAAATCTGGCACTTTAACAGAATTTTCTCCTACAGGTCTATTCCATTCTATGCTAAATCTGATTTCTTTGTGATCACTGTTCCCTAGCTCACTCCCTATTTCGATGTCATTAATTTGTGTTTCCCTGTTAGTTAACACTAAATCAAAAATATTATTTTCCGTGTTGGTTCCTTAATGTGTTGCGTAAGAAAGCAATCGTCAATTAATTCTAGAAAATCTTCTGCTTCACTATTCCCTGTTTTGTTCAACCAATTTATTCCACTAAAATTAAAGTCACCCATGACGTAAATACTGTTAGATCTAGATGCCCTAGATATTTCATCCCATAGATGCTTTGCTTCCATTCTGTCTAAATTTGGTGGCCTATATATAACTCCTATTATAATATTATTTGCTTTTTCGTATAATTCTATCCAAATAGTTTCTGTGTGTGGCTCAGTTTTGATTCCCTCTTTAAAACTACATTTCAAATTGTCCCTAACATATATGGCTACTCCCCCTCCTCGTCTAATATATCTATCTGTGTGAAATAGTTTAAATCCATTTATTTGATATTCAGCTAATAGTTCTCTATTTTCTACATTCATCCACGTTTCGGTAAGTGCAATAATATCTATTTTTTCTGTGCAGACAAGAGCATTTAATTCGTTAATTTTATTTCTTAGACTTCTACTGTTAGTGTAATAACAATTGTTATTTTGAGGCCCTTCTCTTTCCCTGATCATTTTGCCAATTCCTTTCTCCCACAAACATGTACTTTTATTATCTTCTTCCTCCAAATCAATTCCCATACCTCTATCAGCTAACAGTTTAAACCTAAACAAACACCTCTAACCACTTCTTCCAACGAGTTCGCAACAGCAACAACCCCAGCTCTCGATAGATGCACCCCATCACGAGCATACATTCCATTTCTTCCATAGAAGTGTTCCCAGTTGTCTATGAAAGATATTGCATTTGATTTGCAATATCTTTCCAGCCGGCAATTGACACCAAGTGCCCTCGATATCCATTCATTTCCTACTCCCTTTCTTGGAAGAATGCCACATATGATCGGGATTCCTCCCTTGCTCCTAACTAATTCAATGGCTGTCCTGAATCTCTGTATTAGTTCCTCACTCCTAACTCGTCCAACATCATTACCCCCTGCACTAATACAAATAATGGGTTTGTTTCCATTTCCTATCATAATATCATTCATGTTTCCAACAATATCACCAATTCCAGCTCCCGGATAGCAAACCCTTAATCTGTTCCCCCTATCTCTGGCACAAAACGTTCTGTCTAAATACCTCACCTGGGAATCTCCCACAACCAAAATTCGCTTCGATTCTCCCTTTTCCTTTCGAGCAGTTTGAGGGACCTGCGCTTCAATGCTCCTCGTTACTTTGTCTTTGCCACCTCGTTGAACAACAGGTTCAACACAGTACTCGTTCTCTAATACGTCAAATGCGTTAAAAGTCCCTGGGTGTAGGCTATTAGTTGTCGGTTTTGCCAAGGTCTTCTTAATACCCCTGTCTTTCACAACTTGCCAAGACGAGGACTTCTTAATACTGGTTTCGTCAGTCCTTCTTAATGAGGTCCCGTCAACACTGGCCTCCTCCTTCGTTTCCTCCCGAAGTCGTAGCCGTCGTACCTCCTCCCGCAGGGAATCCATCTCTGCTCTCAGAGCTCCAACCAGACTCACCAAATCTTTTACTAATCCTTCCATTATTGCAATAATAATGTTATTAGAATCGGAGCTCCAGCTAACACAACCTCTCACTGTGACTGCACCTGACTGATTGATGGATGGAACTATCCTTTCCCTAGTCTTAGTTCGATATAACTGAAAAAACCCTTTAGGATTTGACTTTGCTTGCTCTGCTATGCGAACTTCATTCTTTCTTTTTGCTTTCCTAATCTCTTTTTTAACATTTCTAACCAGTTGTATGAATTCCTGTTCTAACCTGACTTCCCCATTCTTAATCCTTTTGTACCAAGCTTTCTTTTTACCTATAAGGTTCTTTAAATTATTTGTTATCCACTTTGGGTCATTAGTATTCGATCTATTCAATTTGTATGGTATACTACGTTCCTGTGCTTTGTTTAGAATATTCTTAAATAAGTTATATATTAAATCCACATCGAAATCCCCTTTTACGTCACCTGTCGCTGGGTTCATGTCTCGCTCTAAGACCGGCCCACACCCCATACCCAAGACTTTCCAATCTATTTGACCCAAAAAATTTCTTAGGCTATTAAAATCAGCTTTTCGAAAATCTGGCACTTTAACAGAATTTTCTCCTACAGGTCTATTCCATTCTATGCTAAATCTGATTACTTTGTGATCACTGTTCCCTAACTCACTCCCTATTTCGATGTCATTAATTTGTGTTTCCCTGTTAGTTAACACTAAATCTAAAATATTATTTTCCCGCGTTGGTTCCTTAATGTGTTGCGTAAGAAAGCAATCGTCAATTAATTCTATAAAATCTTCTGCTTCACTATTCCCTGTTTTGTTCACCCAGTTTATTCCACTAAAATTAAAGTCACCCATGACATAAATACTGTTAGATCTAGATGCTCTAGATATTTCGTTCCATAGATGCTTTGCTTCCATTCTGTCTAAATTTGGTGGCCTATATATAACTCCTATTATAATATTATTTGCTTTTTCGTTTAATTCTATCCAAATAGTTTCTGTATGTGGCTCAGTTTTGATTCCCTCTTTGAGACTACATTTCAAATTGTCCCTAACATATATGGCTATTCCCCCTCCTCGTCTAATATATCTATCTGTGTGAAATAGTTTAAATCCATTTATCTGATATTCAGCAAATAGTTCTCTATTTTCTACATTCATCCACGTTTCGGTAAGTGCAATAACATCTATTTTTTCTGTGCAGGCAAGAGCATTTAATTCATTAATTTTATTTCTTAGACTTCTACTGGTAGTGTAATATATCCTAAGTGAATTGTTATTTTGAGGCCCTTTTCTTTCCCTGATCATTTTGCCAATTCTTTTCTCCCACGAACACATACTTTTATTACCTCCTTCCTCCAAATCAATTCCCATACCACTATCTACTAACATTTTAAACCCAAACAAACATCTCTAACCATTGGTTCCAACGAGTTCGCAACAGCAACAAGCCCAGCCCTCGATAGATGTACCCCATCACGAGCAAACATTTCATTTCTTCCATAGAAGCGTTTCCAGTTGTCTATGAAAGATATTGCATTTGATTTGCAATATCTTTCCAGCCGGCAATTGACACCAAGTGCCCTCGACATCCATTCATTTCCCACTCCCTTTCTTGGAAAGTGCCCTCTGATTACTGCACACATTTGGTGGTGCTACATAGCCATCCTGGTTTAGTGCCTTCCTTTGATAATTGCTTACTTTTATGCACCTGCTCCCAAAGTGATATGAAAAGGCTCGAAAGCATACAAAATATAGGTATGACAATCATTCTTGGAGTTCGAAGAACTGCCAAAACGTCTAATCTACGAGAAGAGTTGACCCTCCCCAGTGTTAAATGGCGCACGTGACGCCGTGTCCATACATGTTTCCGTATGTGTAGACGGATTAGTAGAGATGCACGTCGTGGCGTCTCATGATGGCTGTGGTTGACTGTCCACATGCCACTTGACTGTCCACATGACACTTGGCTGCTTTTATGCTACAATGCAGCATTTTAAAAATACAGGCAGTCAGTACGTAACAGCTGTATTAAGAGTAAACCCTGCTCTAGTGTGTGTTATAAACTTCACTCTGGTTACCAAGTGAATGAACATAAGTGAACTCAAGTTAAACCTTTCTCAGCAGGGAGAGTGGCTTCTACTCCGGCCTTGGACCTGGCTTTTCTTGTCATAACTTGATCTAAAATATGTATTGAAATGAAGTCACGAAAAAAACAAAATAAATATCTAGGGATAAGTTAGGGAAAACTGAAAAAACAGACACTGGGCCCCTTAACAGTCTAACAGTAGGTTAGACATATACATGAATGATATTGGGTGGGATATAAATAGGAGCTGCCTCGTATGGGCCAATAGGCCTTCTGCAGTTACCTTCATTCTTATGTTTATTATAACAAAACATATATGTTGCAATACCTTATTTCCCATTTATTAGTGATAAGGCCCTCATCTCGTCCTCATTAATGAATACAAGCTAAATAGACAGAATAGTTAAATTTAATATAGAATTTAATAATGGGTATATAATTGGATAAAGTTCTAATTAGAAATCTTTTATATGAAGAAAGATTAACAAAGCTTAAATTGCATTCACTGGAAAGGCGAAGAGTTAGGGGTGACATGATAGAGGTTTACAAGTGGATGAATGGACATAACAAAGGGGATATTAATAGGGTATTAAAAGTATCAACACAAGACACAACAAGAAACAATGGGTATAAATTGGATAAGTTTAGATTTAGGAAAAACTTGGGTAAATACTGGTTCGGTAACAGGGTTGTTGATATGTGGAACCAATTACCACGTAACGTGCTGGAGGTGGGGTCCCTCAATTGTTTCAAGTGTGGGTTGGACATGTATATGAGTGGGATTGGGTGGTTATAGATAGGAGCTGCCTCGTATGGGCCAATAGGCCTTCTGCAGTTACCTTTATTCATATGTTCTTATGTTAAAAGCAGAATTATGGAACTAAATGCTAAGCTTGCAATTAGGATAGCCAGAGATCCTCATTTCAATGATATTGCTAAGAAAAAACTGAGTTCTGTGTTACTTACAGGAAGAAACAGGATAAGCAAAAAAAATAGCATCACAGATCACTCTCGTACCTCGAAGAACTTCACCTGCTTGAGCAAGCCCATGAGCTCATGCCTTTAGAGAGGTTACCTCTCTGGGAGAATGATTCACGTAGGATTATCCTCAATGAAATGGCAACAAAAAAATCCAACATCATACCTGAGGTAAAGAGGTCTGGCATAGCCAGACTTGTGGCTTTATTGATCAAATAATTACAGTACAGTTACATCCTGCAATAATACAAAGCCATATAATATACAATACATATATACAGTTTAAGCACTGCTTATTCATTATAACAATAAGCAAACTGTATATGACTAAATAAGCTAGGACTAAAAGAAATTAAGCTAGAAATCGACACTCTACCAACCTATATAACAGTCTCCGTGGTGTAGTGGTAAGACACTCGCCTGGCGTTCCGCGAGCGCTATGTCATGGGTTCGTATCCTGGCCGGGGAGGACTTACTGGGCGCAATTCCTTAACTGTAGCCTCTGTTTAACGCAACAGTAAAATGTGTACTTGGATGAAAAAACGATTCTTGGCGGCAGGGGATCGTATTCCAGGGACCATAGGATTAAGTACTTGCCCGAAACGCTACGCGTACTAGTGGCTGTACAAGAATGAAACAACTTTTGTATATATCTCAAAAAAAAAAAAAAATATATACAAACATGACACAGCTGATCCTACAATTAAAACAATAACAGTTAGGTGAGCATCCATCCCGTACAATAATAGCTCCGCCCTCGATACAATAGATATGACACTTTTACTACATTCACCCCGTCTAGCATCTAAGTAACATAGTTCGGAAGATGAGTAGGGGTACTGCGCGTCCTTCCAGATCGTCGAAAGGGACTCCTGCAAAGTTAAAGGATCCAGTCAGTTCTTGCATACCACTTTCTCGAGGGAGTGTTACTTCAGAGAAAGGTTCCCAATTAGGTGTTTCTAGGTTAGGTGGTTCAGGACGAAGTAGTTCAGGATTAGGTGGTTCAGGACGAAGTAGTTCAGGATTAGGTGGTTCAGGACGAAGTAGTTCAGGATTAGGTGGTTCAGGACGAAGTAGTTCAGGATTAGGTGGTTCAGGACGAAGTAGTTCAGGATTAGGTGGTCCAGGACGAAGTAGTTCAGGATTAGGTGGTTCAGGACGAAGTAGTTCAGGATTAGGTTGTTCAGGACGAAGTAGTTCAGGATTAGGTGGTTCAGGATGAGACGGGTTGTGGCTTACTCGAGCTTCCACATTAGTAGGGGGGGGGGGGGGTTGCTGTTAAATGCGGAGATTGGAGTCCGGACTCTCGCCGCCCTCAGTGGCCCTGGGTCTGGGAACTTGACATGGGTGTATTGCGGATTCACGTCTACGACCTCAACTTCATTAACTAGAGGATCATTTTGGCTTTGACGCACTTTAGGTTTTAGGAGGACAGGGCCTTTGCAAGCAAACCACGTAGGTAGAGTTTGCCCTAAAGTAGACCTTCTTGTATGCTTGAAGAATCGTTCATGTGGTGTACAATTTGTAGAGGTGCACAACAGTGATCGAATAGAGTGGAGTGCATCAGGAAGAACAACTTCCCATTGGGATACATCTAAGCTTCTCGTTCTAAGAGCTAGCAGCACTGTTTTTCAAATAATCCCATTGTACTTCTCAGCCTGGCCATTAACTCTAGGGTTGTAAGGAGTCGTACGGCTAGTTGCTACCCCATTTTTTAGTAAAAAATCCTTCAACTCCTCAGATATAAAGGAGGTTCCCTTATCAGAGTATATACCAAAGATTGCGAACAACTGCACCAGGCACTGAATTACTGTACCAGTAGTCATATCCGAGCAAGGGAATGCACAAGGGAATTTATTCATCTACAACAGTAAGAATATATTTATTCCTTGAATGTGATGGAAGTAGGCAGTTAAAATTTTTGTTGAATCTTTCATATGGCTGAGTAGCTTTAATGAAACGTCCAGAATCAAACTTTTAAAACCGAGGTTTAAATTCAGAGCATGCAGAGCAAGAATTAGTCATCTTCTTCACTTCTTCCACAGAATAATGCAGATTTTGACATCGGACAAAATGAGCCACACAAGATACTCCAGAGTATCACAGATTGTCATGCAATTCTTAAAGTTCATCCACACTGGTGGCACCACATACGTGTGAAAATGCATCAGCGGGTATGTTCTTTTTAACTGGACGATATACAATGTCATAGTGGTAACAAGAAAGTTCGACTCACCATCTAGCTATTTTATCATTTTTAATATTACCAGCTGATATAGAGTTAGACATAAAAGCAATTCTAAGCTGGTCAGTCTCAAGCCGAAAATGGCGTCCAATGAGATAGTATCGCCACTTCCTTTAATGTCGTGCTTCCACAATGGCAAAAGTTTCCTTCTCCACTGATGAGTGCCTCTGTTCAATATTTGAACGTGTTCGGAAGAAGAAAGCTACTGATTGTTCATTCTGAGTTAGGGAAGCGGCAATGGCATGATCTGAAGCATTAGTTTCCACAGCGAAAAGAGCTGGTGGGTCGGTTTCTCGAACCACTGCCTCAGCAATGTCTCGTTTCAATCCTTCAAAGACTTTTGCAGCGGCAGCAGATAAGGGAAACCCACTGGGATGAGAGAGAGGGGACGGATTTTCTCAGAAAACCCCAGCACCCAACGGGAGTAATGTGTAAGCATTCCCATTGTTCTGCATAAAGAACCTGTGTTGCTTGGTAGTGGAAGTTTTGGCAGTGGCTCGAGACGTTCAGGGTTAGGTCTAATTTCTCCTTCTTGTATAACGTATCCCAATAGCTTTATAGACCGGAGTAGAAAACCACACTTTTCAAGATTCAGGGTCAGGTTATACCTTCTCGCAACGTCCATAAAATGTTTCAGATTTTTATCATGGTCTTCTTCAGAATCTCCACACACACAATCATCTACGTAAGCAAAGGTACCCTAGACTCCTTCTTTCTTGAGGATGCCATTAATTACTCTTTAAAAACTGGCCACTCCATTAATGATCCCAAAAGGGATGCGATTAATTTCAAACAGCTTTCCACAAGCTTCGAAGATTGTATAGGTTTTTTTTCCTCTGTTAAACCCACTTGATGGTAAGTGCTTCTCAAGTCTAGCGTGCTGTATACTTTAAATCTAGCAACATTATTCACAATCTCATCTATATGCGGTAAGGGGTAGGCACCCACCCCGTGAATCGGTTAGTTGTTTGTAAATAATCTACAAACATTCTTTTCTTGTTATGTGTTTCCTTTAGTTACTAATGCCTGAGCTCTCCATGGAGATTTACTGGGTCAAATCCCAGCAAACATTTTCACATTTTTACAACGTTCTAAAAACGACATTTCATTGTTTTCAGCACGTTTATAATTACGTTTAAAAAATGTTTTTTGAGAATTTCTAAATACGACCTTAGAACAAATTGAAAACATTTTAAAAAACCTTTTTATAATCTTTTAATTACGACATTAAAACGTTTAGGGTAAATTAGGGTATAATAATTTTTTAATTCATATCTGAAATAGAAAGGGAGAGAAAGAAAGAAAGAATACATCCAGAAGACATATCTGAGAAAGAAATGTACATCATATATATATATATATATATATATATATATATATATATATATATATATATATATATATATATATATATATATATATATATATAAAGTTTGTGAGGGTACCACCTCTGGTGCCAATGTGGGGACCCATAGCCTTGGAGAAGAAAATAAAAAGTATTCAGAGGAGACCTTGTGGTTTCTCACTGAACACTAATATTATCTTCTCCTACCACCCCCATTCTTTTGGATGTACACATATATATTTACTTTATTTGAACTTTGTTACAAAAAAG